>NC_057809.1:347464018-347496921 GCF_018294505.1 Triticum aestivum | reverse complement strand
CAGCCTGTAGGGCCACCTCGGGGAAACTTGAGGGCTGGTTTTACTCGTAGCTTGTCCCATCCGGTGTGCCCTGAGAATGAAATATGTGTGACTCCTATCGGGATTTGTCGGCACAGAGGGCGGCTTTGCTAGTCTTGTCTTACCATTGTCGAAATGTCTTCTAACTAGGATTCTGAGACTGATCGGGTCTTTCCGGGAGAAGGAATATCCTTCATTGACTATGAGAGCTTGTGATTAGCTAAGTTGGGACACCCCTGCAGGGTATTATCTTTCGAGAGCTGTGCCCGCGGTTATGTGGAAGATGGGAATTTGTTAATATCCGGTTGTAGAGAACTTGACACTTGACTTAATTAAAATGAACCAACCTTGTGTGTAGCTGTGATGGTCTCTTTTCGGCGGAGTCTGGGAAGTGAACACGGTCTTGTGTTATGCTTGAACGTAAGTAGTTTCAGGATCACTTCTTGATCACCTCTAGCTTCACGACCGTTGCATAGCTTCTCATCTTACTCTTATTTGCGTATGTTGGCCACCATTTTTGCTTAGCGTTTGCTGCAGCTCCACCTCTTTACCATATCCTACCCATAAGCTTAAATAGTCTTGATCTCGTGGGTGTGAGATTGCTGAGTCCTCGTGAATCATGGATACTTCCAAACAGTTACAGGTGCCGATGATACCAGTGCAGGTGATGCTACTGAACTCAAGTGGGAGTTCGACGAGGACCTTGGTCGTTACTATGTTTCGTTTCCTGATGATCAGAGTGGAGCCCGGTTGGGATGATCGGGGATCTAGCATTTGGGGTGTCTTCTTTTATTTTGGTTCCGTAGTCAGACCTTGATTGTATTCTGGATGATGTATGTTTAAACTTGTTATCTGTGTGAAGTGGCGATTGTAAGCCAACTCTATATCCCTTTCTTATTCAGTACATGGTATTGTGTGAATATTACCCCTCTTGCGACAAAACCACCATGCAGTTATGCCTCTGAGTCGTGCCTCGACACGTGGGAGATATAGCCACATCGTGGGTGTTACAGTTGGTGTACACCACAAAGAGGTCCATGAACCTTCTATGGGTGTCCACCACGGCACGCATGGTGAACTGCTGCTCGTCGTCGACCGCCGCTCGGAGCGCCATTGGAGCCGCGTAGGATACCCTCTAAAAATTTCTTGTGGTGGGTGTGCTTCTTGCAATGGTGGGGCGCAATTGAAAGGTTGAAGAGACACAAGGGATAAATGGCTGCTGTAATAAATGGGGGCCGGCTGGCCTGTAATCGTCACGTCTGTCATGGCGTTCACAGCAGAGGATTCCGGTGCACGCTTGACAAGGCCGCACCGCACACGTGGGCTCGAAGAGGCACCAAATGTTTCCTCGGTGAGCATGTTCCCGTGCTCTATAGTGCGATAATGTCGAAGATTGCAATCAAGTTAGCTATACAGATCGTGTGATGTGAGATCGACAAGGTAAACTGATTCAAGAATGGTTAATAAAATCTAAGACCATTGCATATTAAAGTCAAAATAGTGCTAGCAATATACGAGTCTCATACGATGCCATTTCAACGATTGTACCACAAAATCTTGAAATGTTACAAGGTTCAAATTCCAGAGTTATATGGCTCAAATTTGAAGATTACAAGGTTCAAACTGATAATAGAAATGAAATTCAGCTCATCAGCTGCAAACGCTCGCGCCGATCCCCTAAACATGGATATCAGAGAGGTTCAAACTAATATCACTGCTTCTAAGCCTGGTTTCGAAACCTCACAATTTTTGCAAAGGGGTCAGCCACTGAGAAGTCATGTATGGGGTTGACACGAGGACTTTTGATTACTCTGTCATCTGAAGTTCCAAAACGAAATTCAACATTTTTGGAGCCTACTCCGTTCTGCCGCAGGCGCCGGCGCTGATCAACAAACCATTCACTTTGCGAAATGAATGTAGGGAAAACCTCATTTTGTTCAGCACCCTTTCTCTGAGAACCAAGAACCTGGAGAATATAATCTCTGGTAAGGTCCCCCGGTAGGAGTTCAACGTAATTTTTGAGAGATACAGATCTAGGCGTTCGACGTGATTGTTATATTGTATCACATTATCCACCATTGGGCCTAATCTTATATGCAAAAGAAGAAAACGTGTTAGTGCCTACATGTAGTTTTGAACATTACTACATGCCTATTTGGTTTGCAGGATTTGTAAAATGCACTAACATGCCATCTTCGATCTGACATGATTAACATGGGCATTTGATTACATTCTAGAAAAATGTAGCCTTCTTCATAAGAGGTTGGAGCGGATGAAAAGTTCCCTGAGAAAACTAGTACAGATGAATCCAAAGGAGAAATGCTTATTGATTGTAACCATATGGATCAAGCAACCAATATGGGGGGGACATGTATGTACTGAAATCCTCCGAAAGAACCTTCAGAAATCGTAGTACATTGTCATTGTAAACTTGGAAAAAGGTGTCACAAATGGAACTCCCTTATTGTTAATATTTAACAGGAAAGGAACATCACCTTGATATATAGCTTCTCCAGGCACGGAAAGCATCTCAGGAAACTGACAACTTGCTCCAGGTTGGGGCCGATAGATTCTAGTGCCAAGACCTTCACTATGCGTAGTTTCGGGGTCAAGCTTGTCGGAATCATTTTCTGAATGACAAACGAACAGACATCTTCAAAATTAGAAACAATGTTAATTTGTAGAAGGAAAGGTAGAAGGCGGCTGTTGTACCTGAACGGGTGTGGATCCAATAACAAGTTCGGAGTATTTGTTAGACGAGTAGCCCACCACTTTCAATTTCGATGCAGAAATGACATTGATTCTTGTTGGACCTTCTTGATCAACTACGAGTAATCTCTCAAGTGCAGGTGTGTCCTCAATGACCATACCGTGGTACACATCTTGTGATGTCTTCCTGCCGCACCAGCAACACACATAAATAGTCCAAAGCATCATGGAGGTGATGTGGAAGGTACTCGACCCATTGATCACCTGAATACGAAGGTACTTGAGTGCAGTACAGCCATGGAGCAGGCGCAGTTCTTGAACTTGGCAATGCGCAGCGTGGGCGCGTGGCGGAGTACGGACATTGGCAGTGACTGCATATGCCCACCATCAAAAGTGAGCTCCTCGAGCTGATCTAGGGCGAGGGATCGGAACCAGTAGTCAAGCTTGGCTTGGTCCTTGCCGTTGGAACGGAACTTGCTCATTCTAAGGCCTTTGGTTGGGCCAAGGTGACTGCCGAGGATCTTGGAGAACCCATCCAAGCTTTTGCGATAGCCATGGCAGAGCTCGTGGGTGTCGATAAGGTCGAGAGGGCTGGAGTTCCATAGTGCGCGCCACCGCCGGGAAAGGACGGATGTCCGCGCCCCATATTTGATTGGGAGGAGGGAGATGATGACTCTCAACATATCATTGGGGAGGCTACTGATGAAGTCTAGGCCTGCTGGAGTCGCTTGTGGTTCTAGCTTGCCCCGCCTCCACTTGTTTGCAGCCCCGTTCTCCACCTCTGGAGTCTCCTTGTCAGCAGTGCTTTCTGATAGAAGTCGGAGTATAGGGAATATTTAGTTAAAACATGGCAATAGAAAAGTGTATTGGTAACTAGAAGTTATTAGGTAGGAATATAGTAAGAAAAGGGAATAACAATTGGTTGCTTAAATACTACACAATTCATTTGACATTGCTGGGTAAGTGAACATGCAGATAGTTGAGAATAAAACTTACTTCGAACAAAGTCTGGATGGATGATTTTGTCGGGGAAGTTAGCATATATCTCATGACCAGGTCCTTTTATGTGCAATGCAATTTTAGTGCCAGCTTTCAGTACATAAAACTTAGAAATTTCTTTCCAAAAGCTAGTGCCCAAATAGGAGTCACCATGTTCATCAAGTCTTACAGTAGCAACGATTGTAAATCCATGGTTTGTGTGTAGTATGACATCCGTGGAGTATTGATCTATGTAAAGGAAAAAATTGTACACTACATAATCTGTTGCATAGCAAGGGATGTGCTACAGAAAATGGTAGGATTGTTAAAGAAAATATGGTGACATGCAAATATGGGCCCAAATTGAAATAACTATACATCAGTTGAAATCGAAGGAAAAAATCTATAATTAAATAGATAGGGTAAACATGATGTTATGGAAATATGAGAGTAATTGAAGAACAATACATCATTAATTTGCCTAGTATAGAAAGAAGAGGGGGGGAATCCCCTTTGACATATATGGTGCATGTGGCACCTTTTATCCAAATGTAGCAACATTTGGAATATGTTCAGGAAAGTAGGGCATGCCAACCGATTTAGGGTGACATTAAATATACCACGCGCGTCCTCAGGTTATCTGGTACGGTGAGATGGAATCTCTGGCAGAGGCCGCAAAGTCCTAAAGTGTCGGTGCACTGTACATTATATGAATGAAAGAAAACCCTCAAATCAGCTCAAATAAAAATGATTTCACGGTGATTTCCACAGGGTAATTAAAGGAGGCAGATGAACTGGGATAAGAGATGAGATAATATCTCATTAAATTAGTTACCTTGTCGTCCATGAGAAAGAAGCCTCAGTACGACAGATTCCCCAACCAAGCGGAGCTGGGTCGACCATGAGCAGCGTCAAGAAAGTCGATGGCGATAGGCGGCAGCAAGCGGAAGTGGCAAAATACGGTGGGCTTTGCCGGCAGCCTGACGGCGGGGCAGGAATAGAGCTAAGTGTTTACCGCCGTGATAGGTAGTGACATGGCATAGACGCGGAGGAGCTTGTGCAGGTGTGAATGGGCAACATACCGGAGGGGGTGGCGGGCGGGGTGAGGGTTTTTGTGACATGGGGATGGTGAGGGTTTTCTTTTTTCTTTTTTAAATTGGGTGGTGAGGGTTTTTTGTCCCCCAAAGAATTTTGGGGGCGATGGTTTGCTAGAGCGAACTGTGTGTGATTGACACAACAGGAAAAATGAAAGTCATTGCACACGGTTCCAATTTTGGGAACTGTGTGTGATTGACGTACTACCTCCGTCCTGGGTTATTGGTCCCCCTTTGTAATTTCAACTAAATTTTGACCAAATATTAAACATACTCAGACATAGATAATAAGCGTACACATACATAAGCATAGTTCAACCATAAATACATAGTTCAACCGCCATTGAGCATACTCAAGCGTACATAGTTCGATCCATCCCACATCTCATCTCACATGCCGACACGATCCTGAAGCTTCTCTAGGTACTCGGTGTACGCACCGTGTGCCACCCTGTGAGAATACTTCTACTTAAAGGAGCCAATGGCCCATCGTCTTGCATGTGTGAGAACACTTAGATACGCATCATGAAGCTTCTGGTTGCAAAATGGGCATCCATAGCCGCCATTACAGGTCCTACTACGCCTGTTACGCATTCCCGCATAAAGCTCCTTCAGGATTTGCCTCTTGTACCTCCTCTGGCCATATTCATCCTCGCTGTCCACATTATTAGATAGCATGTATACAAATAGTAAAACAAATTTGGCATCAAATCAATGATTACATGCTGTGAAGTAGGATTTGGAATTTATGGCTATTTATTTATACATATCCAGAGATTATGGTTCAATTTTTAAGAACAATCATCTTTGTACAGACCAAACTTGAAGAAAATAATGGCACAAACATATGTAGGTCATTCAAAATCAATTGTCATGTCCTGGCTAGGAATTATTAGCACGAACACTAACCCTAGTCGGATTACTAGCAGAAATCATAAAATCATTTGCACAAATGAAACAACTAATCACTTATCACATGTACCATTCAAACAATCAATACACTACACGGATCTAACAAAACTTACTCAGATTTGATGGATTGGGAGAATATAAGCATAGGATTTCTATTCCAAAAAGGGGGATGCAGGAGTAACTAGAGAAACCCTATGATCTATTTGACAGATAAATGGGTATAGATGACTAACCAGCTGTCCATTGTCGTCGAAGTGGTCGTCAGAGTCGTCGCCGGAGTGGTCGTCAGAGTCAGTGTGGAACTCCGCCTCCGGCTGTGGAAGCTCGATGACGTCAGGGTGCATCGATAACTCACTGGTGGTGACGGCAACCAATGGGGCACTTCAGCGGCATCCTCATACACTGACGACTTTGAGGGCTGAGAGCGGCATCGAGGGTGCAAGCGTAGAGAGAGGATTGTGTGTGTGGCTAGGATGGGGCAGCGGCTGCTCGGGCGCACCATTAATATGGAGTGGTGGGAGTTGTGGGAGAGAGGTAGGTGGCATTCAAATGGATGGCTCAACTCCCGGTGAGCCTGCGCACCGAACTGCAGGCATGCCTGCCAAAGTTTCACACAGCTATTCGCATGCCTCCCGATGACACTACGCGGCGAGCACGCCTCCGTCAATTCACACACCTGCAATCATGCCTCCCCGTCTGCCTGCGCGCCGGACTACTCGCATGCGTCCCATAAACTCACGCTTGCTTGCATGGCAGATGGGGCGCGCGGCGGCATGTATATTTGTTCTTCTATTTGGATGATTGATGATGCAGCTTTATTGTTTAACCGAAGCATGGCACACATCCATTGTTGGTCTAACGCTCACGGTTCGAATAAATAATCCATTTGGGATGTTGGTTCCCAATTATTAATAATCTCCCATATATAATTAGATAAAGATTACATCAAAACTGGTCTCAAATTTGACAAAAAAGTACAATGCCACTTTGTATTGGTGTCCATATGAAAACACGACAAGTTTCATGAACTTCAAATAAGTTTTGGATGTACTAGAATTTAAAAATCAAGATTCTCAATGTTTGAAATTTGTTGCACGGGGAGTAAACATGCACCCAGTGAGACACATGTGTTTTTGCAATCCATTTAGGTGCACTGTCACGTGTGCATGTAGCTCAAATTTGATTTTTGCACATTATACTTGTAGAAAACATTCAATTAATGTACTAAAATGTCTTAATGATGTCTGTGATTTTTTTGAAATTAAAACGTCCCTCCTTTGGCAACATATATGTTCACCGTGGGATAATTAATTTAACATGCATCATAGTTGCGGTGGATTCGTGGTGTGTGTGTGTGGGTGTGTGCGTCTGGGAGTGGCGGGTGGCTCGCAGTACACTATGAGTTGTGAGCCACCGTGTGGGTTGGCCGTTTTGTTAGGCAGGCCGGTGCCACTTCAGAGTCGTGAAATCATTATTTAAAACATTACACAACCCTTTCATACATACATGTTTTAGCCACACTGATAGGTCTCCAATGTATCTATAATTTTTTATTGTTCCATGCTATTATATTATCTGCTTTGGATGTTAAATGGCCTTTATTATGCACTTTTATATTATTTTTGTGACTAACCTATTAACCGAAGGCCTAGTGCAAATTGCTTTTTTTTCCTATTTCAGTGTTTCGCAGAAAAGGAATATCAAACGGAATCCAAACGGAATGAAACCTTTGCGAGGATCTTTTGTGGAACAAACGTGATCCAGAAGACTTGGAGTGGATGTAAAGGAAGCAGCGAGGCGACCACGAGGTAGGAGGGCGCGCCCCCACCCTCGTGGGCCCCTCGCAACTCCACCGACCTACATCTTTCGCCTATATATACTCATATACCCTGAAAACATCCAGGAGCACCACGAAACCCTATTTCCACCACCACAACCTTCTGTACCCGTGAGATCCCATCTTGGGGCCTTTTCCGGTGCTCCACCGGAGGGGAATCGATCACGGAGGGCTTCTACATCAACACCATAGCCTCTCCGATGGTGTGTGAGTAGTTTACCACGGACCTTTGGCTCCATAGTTATTAGCTAGATGCCTTCTTCTCTCTGTTTGGATCTCAATACAAAGTTCTCCTCGATTCTCTTATAGATCTATTCAATGTAATTCTTTTTGTGGTGTGTTTGTCGAGATCCGATGAATTGTGGGTTTATGATCAAGATTATCTATGAACAATATTTGGTTCTCCTCTGAATTCTTTTATGCATGATTTAAATATCTTTGCAAGTCTCTTCGAATTATCAGTTTTGTTTGGCCTACTAGATTGATCTTTCTTGCAATGGGAGAAGTGCTTAGCTTTGGGTTCAATCTTGCGGTGTCCTTTCCCAGTGACAGCAGGGGAAGCAAGGCACGCATTGTATTGTTGCCATCGAGGATAAAAAGATGGGGTTTATATCATATTGCTTGAGTTTATCCCTCTACATCATGTCATCTTGCCTAATGCGTTACTCTGTTCTTATGAACATAATACTCTAGATGCATGCTGGATAGCAGTCGATGTGTGGAGTAATGGTAATAGATGCAGAATCGTTTCGGTCCACTTGTCACGGATATGATGCCTATATACATGATCATGCCTAGATATTCTCCTAACTATTCGCTTTTCTATCAATTGCTCGACAGGAATTTGTTCACCCACTGTAGATTATGCTATCTTGAGAGAAGCCACTAGTGAAACCTATGGCCCCCGGGTCTAATCTCCATTATATTATTTTCCCGTCAACTTATCAATTTCTGTTGCCGTTTATTTTTCAATCTTTACTTTTCAATCTATACAACAAAAATACCAGAAATATTTATCTTACTATCTTTATCAGATCTCACTTTTGCAAGTGGCCTGAAGGGACTAACAACCCCTTTATCGCATTGGTTGCAAGGTTCTTGATTGTTTGTGCAGGTACGAGGGACTTGCGTGTAGTCTCCTACTGGATTGATACCTTGGTTCTGAAAAAGTGAGAGAAATACTTATGCTACTTTGCTGCATCACCCTTTCCTCTTCAAGGGAAAACCAACGCACGCTCAAGAGGTAGCAAGAAGGATTTCTGGCACCGTTGTCGTGGAAATCTACGCACAAGTCAAGAAATACCAAGTACCCATCACAAACTCTTATCCCTCGCATTACATTATTTGCCATTTGCCTCTCGTTTTCCTCTCCCCCACTTCACCTTTGCCGTTTTATTCACCCTTTTTTGTTTTATTCACCCTTCTTTTTCCGCCCGTCTCTTTCTCGCTTGCCTCTTGTTTGCTTGTGTGTTGGTTTGATTGTTTGTCATGATGGCTTAGGATAATACTAAATTGTGTGACTTTTCCAATACCAACAATAATGATTTTATTAGCACTCCGATTGCTCCTCTTACCTATACTGAATCTTGTGAAATTAATACTGCTTTGTTGAATCTTGTCATGAAAGATCAATTTGTTGGCCTTCCTAGTGAAGATGTCGCTACCCATCTAAACAGCTTTGTTGATTTAGGTGATATGCAAAAGAAGAAAGATGTGGATAATGATATTGTTAAATTGAAGCTATTTCCGTTTTCTCTTAGAGATCGTGCTAAAACTTGGTTCTCCTCTTTGCCTAAAAATAGTATTGATACATGGAATACGTGCAAAGATGCTTTTATCTCTAATTATTTTCCCCCCACTAAGATAAGCTCTCTTAGAAATGATATTATGAATTTTAAGAAACTTGATCATGAGCATCTTGCACAAGCCTGGGAGAGGATGAAATTAATGATATGTAACTGCCCTACACATGGTTTGAATTTATGGCTAATTATACAAAAAAATTATGCTAGATTGAATTTTGCTTCTAGAAATCTTTTAGATTCGGCCGTGGGAGGCACTTTTATGGAAATAACTTTAGGAGAAGCTACTAAACTCCTAGATAATATTATGGTTAATTATTCCCAATGGCACACCGAAAGATCTACTAGTAAAAAGGTTCATGCGATAGAAGAGATTAATGTTTTGAATGGAAAGATGGATGAACTTATGAAGTTGTTTGCTAATAAGAGTGTTTCTTCTGATCCTAATGATATGCCTTTGTCTACTTTGATTGAGAACAATAATGAATCCATGGATGTGAATTTTGTTGGTAGGAACAATTTTGGTAACAATGCATATAGAGAAACTTTAATTCTAGGCCTTTCCCTAGTAAGTCTTCTAATAATTATGGTAATTCCTACAACAACTCTTATGGAAATTTTAATAAGGTGCCCTCTGATTTTGAGACTAGTGTTAAAGAATTTATGATTTCTCAAAAGAATTTCAATGCTTTGCTTGAAGAAAAATTGCCTAAGATTGATGAGTTGGCTAGGAACGTGGATAGAATTTCTCTTGATGTTGATTGTTTGAAACTTAGATCTATTCTACCAAAGCATGATATCAATGAGTCTCTCAAAGCCATGAGAATTTCCATTGATGAGTGCAAAGAAAGAACCGCTAGGATGTGTGCTAAAAAAGATTGCTTTATGAAAGCGTGTACTTCTAGTTTTCATGATAATAATGATGAAGATCTAAAAGTGATTGATGTGTCTCCTATTAAATCTTTGCTTTCCAATATGGATCTTGATAAAGATGGGACTGGAGATGAGTCAACTTTAGTTAAAAGGCGTCCCAATGATTTAGAGTTTTTAGATCTTGATGCAAAAATTGGTAAATGTGGGATTGAAGAGGTCAAAACTTTACATAGCAATGAACTCGCTATTTTGGATTTCAAGGAATTTAATTATGATAATTGTTCCTTAATAGATTGTATTTCCTTTTTGCCATCCGTGTTAAATTCTCCTCATGCTTCTGATCAAAATAAAGCTTTTACCAAACATATTGTTGATGCTTTAATGCAATCTTATGAAGAAAAACTTGAATTAGAAGTTTCTATGTCTAGAAAACTTTATGGTCAGTGGGAACCTACTATTAAAATTAAGATAAATATCATGAGTGTTATGCTTTATGTTATTTGGGTGCTAGTGTTTCCACGATTCCAAAAACTTTGTGTGATGTCCTAGGTTTCCGTGAATTTGATGATTGTTCTTTAAAGTTGCATCTTGTGGATTACACCATTAAGAAATCTATGGGAAGAATTAATAATGCTCTTATTGTTGCAAATAGGAATTATGTGACTATAGATTTCATTGTTCTTGATATAGATTGCAATCGTACTTGTCCTATTATTCTTGGTAGACCTTTCGTTAGAACGATTGGTGCAATTATTGTTATGAAAGAAGGAAACATTAGATTACAATTTCCATTAAGGAAGGGCATGGAACACTTTCCTAGGAATGAAATTAAATTACCTTATAAATCTATTATGAGAGCCACTTATAGATTACATACCAAAGATGACAATACCTAGATCTATTCTTGTTTTTATGCCTAGCTAGGGCGTTAAACGATAGCGCTTGTTGGGAGGCAACCCAATTTTATTTTTGTTTCTTGTTTTTTTTCCTGTTTAGTAATAAAGAAATCATATATCCTCTGTTATGATTGTGTTTTTTATGTTTTAATTAGTGTTTGTGCCAAGTAAGCCTTTAGGATCTTCTTGGATGATTGTTGTTTGATCTTGCTGAAAAAAAACAGAAAGTATGCCCTCACGAGAATAATTTTCATTTTTAACTAGAAAGTGATAAAATACTGATTAAAATTTCATTAGATTTATATACAAATTATTTAGGTCTTCCTAATTTTCTAGATGTTTTGGAGTTACAGAAGTGTTCGAAACCTACAAATTACTATAGACTGTTCTATTTTTGACAGATTCTGTTTTTCGTGTGTTGTTTCCTTATTTCGATGAATCTATGGCTAGTATCGGGGCATATGAACCATAGAGAGGTTGGAATACAGTAGGTTTAACACCAATATAAATATGGAATGAATTCACTACAGTACCTTGAAGTGGTGGTTTGTTTTCTTATACTAATGAGGCTCATGAGATTTTCTGTTGAGTTTTGTGTTGTGAAGTTTTCAAGTTTTGGGTAACGATTTGATGGATTTTGGCATAAGGAGTGGCAAGAGCCTAAGCTTGGGGATTCCCATGGAACCCCAAGGTAAAATTCAAGGACAAACAAAAGCCTATGCTTGGGGATGCCCTGGAAGGCATCCCCTCTTTCGTCTTCGTCCATCGGTAAATTCACTTGAGGCTATATTTTTATTCACCACATGATATGTTTTTTGCTTGGAGCATCTTGTATGATTTGAGTCTTTTATTTTTAGTTTACCACAATAATCCTTGCCCCAAACACCTTTTGGAGAGACACACATGAATCAGAATTTATTAGAATACTCTATGTGCTTCACTTATATCTTTTGAGCTAGATAATTTTGCTCTAGTGCTTCACTTATATCTTTTGAAGAGCATGGTGGTGGTTTTATTTTATAGAAATTGTTGATCTCTCATGCTTGATTTATACCATTTTGATAGCCTTTTAGAACATCATGGTAATTTGATTTGGCTATAAAATTAGTCCTAATATGATAGGCATCCAAGATGGGTATAATAAAAACTATCATATAAAGTGCATTGAATACTATGAGAAGTTTGATACTTGATGATTGTTTTGAGATATGAAGATGGTAATATTAGAGTCATGCTAGTTGGGTAGTTGTGGATTTGAGAGATACTTGTGTTAAAGTTTGTGATTCCCGTAGCATGCACGTATGGTGAACCGTTATGTGATGAAGTCGGAGCATGATTTATTTATTGATTGTCTTCCTTATGAGTGGCGGTCGGGGATGAGCGATGGTCTTTTCCTACCAATCTATCCCCCTAGGAGCATGCGCTTAGTACTTTGTTTCAATAACTAATAGATTTTTGCAATAAGTATGTGAGTTCTTTATGACTAATGTTGAGTCCATGGATTATACGCACTCTCACCCTTCCACCATTGCTAGCCTCTCTAGTACCACACAACTTTCGCCGGTACCATAAACCCACCATATATGTTCCTCAAAACAGCCACCATACCTACCTATTATGGCATTTCCATAGCCATTTCGAGATATATTGCCATGCAACTTTCGACCGTTCCGTTTATTGTGACACGCTTCATCATTGTCATATTGCTTTGCATGATCATGTAGTTGACATCATATTTGTGGCAAAGCCACCGTTCATAATTCTTTCATACATGTCACTCTTGATTCATCGCATATCCCGGTACACCACCGGAGGCATTCACACAGAGTTATATTTTTGTTCTAGTATCGAGTTGTAATTCTTGAGTGTTAAGTAAATAAAAGTGTGATGATCATCATTATTAGAGCATTGTCCTAGTGAGGAAAGGATGAGACTCCGGACGGAAAAAAAGAGGCCATAAAAAAAGAGGAGAAAAGGCCCAAATAAATAAAAAAGAGAGAGAGAAAAAGAGAGAAGGGGCAATGCTACTATCCTTTTACCACACTTTTGCTTCAAAGTAGCACCATGATCTTGATGATAGAGAGTCTCCTATGTTGTCACTTTCATATACTAGTGGGAATTTTTCATTATAGAACTTGGCTTGTATATTCCAATGATGGGCTTCCTCCAAATTCCCTAGGTATTCATGAGCAAGCGAGTTGGATGCACACCCACTTAGTTTCTTTTTGAGGTGTCATACACTTATAGCTCCAATGCATCTGTTGCATGGCAATCCCTACTCACTCACATTGATATCCATTGATGGGCATCTCCAAATCCCATTGATATGTCTAGTTGATGTGAGACTATCTTCTCCTTTTTTTGTCTTCTCCACAACCACCATTCTATTCCACCTATAGTGCTATATCCATGGCTCACGCTCATGTATTGCGTGAAGATTGAAAAAGTTTGAGAACATCAAAAGTATGAAACAATTGCTTGGCTTGTCATTGGGGTTGTGCATGATTTAAATATTTTGTGTGGTGAAGATAGAGCATAGCCAAACTATATTTTTGTAGGGATAAATTTCTTTGTCCATGTTATTTTGAGAAGACATAATTGCTTAGTTAGTATGCTTGAAGTATTTTTGTTTTCATGTCAATATTAAACTTTTATGTTGAATCTTTCGGATCTGAACATTCATCCCACAATAAAGAGAATTACTTTGAAAATATGTTAGGAAGCATTCCACATCAAAAATTCTATTTTTATCATTTACCTACTCGAGGACGAGCAGGAATTAAGCTCGGGGAAGCTTGATACGTCTCCAACGTATCTATAATTTTTGATTGTTCCATGGTATTATATTATTTGTTTTGGGTGTTTAATGGGCTCTATTATGCACTTCTATATTATTTTTGGGACTAATCTATTAACCGAAGGCCCGGTGCAAATTGCTGTTTTTTTCCTATTTCAAGGTTTCGCAGAAAAGGCATATCAAACGGAATCCAAACGGAATAAAACCTTCGCAAGCATCTTTTTTTGGAACAAATGTGATGCAGGAGACCTGGAGTGGACGTCAAGGAAGCAGCGAGGCATCCACGAGGTAGGAGGGCGCGCCGAGGGGGGCCAGGCGCGCCGCCCACCGTCGTGGGCCCCTCGCAGCTCCACCGACCTACTTCTTTCGCTTATATATATACTCATATACCCTGAAAACATCCAGGAGCACCACGAAACCCTATTTCCACCGCCGCAACCTTCTATACCCGTGAGATCCCATCTTGGGGACTTTTCCGGCGCTCCGCTGGAGGGGGAATCGATCACAGAGGGCTTCTACATCAACACCGTAGCCTCTCCGATGATGTGTGAGTAGTTTCCCACAGACCTTCGGCTCCATAGTTATTAGCTAGATGGCTTCTTCTCTCTCTTTGGATCTCAATACAAAGTTCAACTCGATTCTCTTGGAGATCTATTCAATGTAATTCTTTTTGCGGTGTGTTTGTCGAGATCCGATGAATTGTGGGTTTATGATCAAGGTTATCTATGAACAATATTTGGTTCTTCTCTAAATTCTTTTATGCATGATTTAAATATCTTTGCAAGTCTCTTCGAATTATCAGTTTGGTTTAGCCTACTAGATTGATCTTTCTTTCAATGGGAGAAGTGCTTAGCTTGGGGCTCAATCTTGTGGTGTCCTTTCCCAGTGACAGCAGGGGCAACAAGGCATGTATTGTATTGATCCCATCGAGGATAAAAATATTGGGTTTATATCATATTGCTTTAGTTTATCCCTCTACATCATGTCATCTTGCCTAATGTGTTACTCTGTTCTTATGAACTTAATACTCTAGATGCATGCTGGATAGCGGTCGATGTGTGGAATAATAGTAGTAGATGCAGAATCGTTTCGGTCTACTTGTCACGAACTTGATGCCTATATACATGATCATGCCTAGATATTCTCATAACTATTCACTTTTCTCTCAATTGCTCGACAGTAATTTGTTCTCCCACCGTAGATTATGCTATCTTGAGAGAAGCCACTAGTGAAACCTATGGCCCTCGGGTCTATTATCCATTATATTATTTTCCCATCAACTCGCCAATTTTGGTCATCGTTTAGTTTGCAATCTTTCCTTTGCAATATATAGAACAAAAATACCAAAAATATTTATGTTATTATCTTTATCAGATCTTCACTTTTGCAAGTGGCCGTGAAGGGACTCACAACCCCCTGATACAAACCATAGATTCATCAAAATAAGCACACAACGCAAAGAAAACAGAATCTGTCAAAAACAGAATAGTGTGTAGCAATCTCGAAACTTCGTATACTTCTATAACTCCAAAAATTCTAAAAATTAAGGAACATGTAGGAAATTTGTATATCAATCTTGTGTAAACAATTAAGAATTTTTCAACACTTTTGTGATTTAATAAAATTATTTTACTGGACGCAAAAGTTTTTGTATTCCAACATGATCAACTCAACTATCACGAAACATAATCCCAAAGGCTTTACTTGGCACAAACACTAATTAATACATAAAATCACAATCATAACAGAGTCATAATTGTGCAAACACTTGATGTCACTTGAAGCTACGTCGGTATTTCCCCAAAGAGGAAGGGATGATGCAGCACAACGGCGATAGGTATTTCCCTCAGATATGAAACCAAAGTTATTGAACCAGTAGAAGAACCAAGCAACACAACGTAAATAGCACCCGCACACAAATAACAACTACTTGCAACCCGACGTGTGAAAGGTGTTGTCAATCCCTTTCGGGTAGTGGCACCCCAAGATGGGCAAACAAACGTGAGAGACTTGTAAATACTGATAGATCAAACGCCCAATAAAATAAATTGCAGCAAGGTATTTTTGTATTTTTGGTTTAATAGATTTGAAAATAAAAGGCAAATAAACTAGATCGCGAAGGCAAATAATATGATAAAGAAACCCGGTGGCCGTAGGTTTCACTAGTGGCTTCTCTCGAGAAAAATAGCGAACGGTGGATAAACAAATTACTGTTGGGCAATTCATAGAACTTCAAATACTAATGACGATATCCAGGCAATGATCATTACATAGGCATCACGTCCAAGATTAGTACATCGACTCCTGCCTGCATCTACTACTATTACACCACACATCGACCGCTATCCAGCATGCATCTAGTGTATTAAGTTCATGAAGAAATGGAGTAATGCAATAAGAATGATGACATGATGTAGACAAGATCTATCTATGTAGAGATAGACCCATCGTTTTATCCTTTGTAGTAGGGATATATACGTGTCAGTTCCCCTTCTATCACTGGGATCAAGCACCGTAAGATCGAACCCACTACAAAGCACCTCTTCCCATTGCAAGATAAATAGATCAAGTTGGCCAAACAAAACCAAAATATCGGAGAAGAAATACGAGGCTATAAGCAATCATGCATAAAAGAGATCAAAGGAACTTAGATACTTTCATGGATATAAAAAGATAGATCCGATCATAAACTCAAAGTTCATCTGATCCCAACAAATACACCGCAAAAAGAGTTACATCATATGGATCTCCAAGAGACCATTGTATTGAGAATCAAAGGAGAGAGTGGAAGCCATCTAGCTACTAACTACGGACCCGAAGGTCTACAAAGAACTATTCACGCATCATCGGAGAGGCACCCAATGGAGGTGGTGAACCCCATCCGTGATAGAGTATAGATTGGATCTGGAGGTTCTGGGCTCTGCGGCGGCTAGAATTGATTTTCGTTGACTCCCCTAGGGTTTCGGGAATATTGAGGCTTTTATAGAGCAAAGAGGCAGTCTAGGGGCACCCGAGGTTGGAACAACCCACCAGGGCGCGCATGGGCCTCCTGGCGCGCCCTGGTGGGTTGTGCTCTCCTCGGAGCACCCCCAGGCGCAGCTTTGGCCCGTTAGGTGTCTTCCAGTCCATAAAAAATCTCCGTAAAGTTTCGTGGCATTTGGACTCCGTTTGGTATTGATTTTCTATGATGTAAAAAACATGCAAAAAACAACAACTCGCACTTGGCACTATGTCAATATGTTAGTACCAAAAAATGATATAAAATGACGATAAATGATTATAAAACATCCAATATTGATAATATAACAGCATGGAACAATCAAAAATTATAGATACGTTGGAGACGTATCAACATCCCCAAGCTTATATCCTACTCGTCCTCGAGTAGGTAAGTGATAAAAACAGAATTTTTGATGTCGAATGCTGCCTATCATGTCATATCATATTTGTTTTCTTTATAGCATGGACATTTGGACTTTTATATTGTTCAAAGCAATAGTCTAGTTTTGACATGATAACTTAAATACTCAAGCATATGAACAAGCAACCATGTCTTTCAAAATATCAATGCTAAAATAAGCTATCCCTAGCCCATCATGCTCAATCATTGTGAAAGTGCAACCATCCCTGGGTGGTTTTGGTAATTCCTAACAACATATAGCCCATTGAGCTAATGCTATTTCAAGATAAATATTTCAGGAAAGCTCAATGTTTGGCATGGCATGGATTAGAAAGTGGACCCATCAAAATACTAAGAACACATGTTAACTCAAGCTCAAGACTCTACATTTTAGTTTTAGTGATCCAAGATCACATTGAGTCCATAGGAAAAGCCAGTACTATTAAAAGGGTATAAGGTGTTGCTTAATGAGTTACTTGCTCAAAATGCTTAGTGATATGCTCCAAAACCCTCAACTACTTTTCCATATCCACATATGTCCCAAACCAAAAGTCAAACTCAGCCCCACTGAAATTTCCTACCCGGCGCCACTGAGTTCACTTGACATAGCCACTGCCACAAACCCTAGTCATTTAGGTCTCACCGGTAGGGATGCCGGTCTCACCGAGATGGGATTGCAACCCCTCTGTTTCCCTTCGTAAAGTTTCGATCCAACTGAGACGAGCGATCGGTCCCACCGAGATTGCAATGCAAACTCTCTGTTTCCCCTTCGTAACATTTCGGTCTAACCGAGATGAGCGAATCGGTCCCACCAAGTTTTCCTGACCAACTCTCTGTTTGCCTATTACCAAAATCGGTCCCACTGAGTTTGTGTAATCGGTCTCACCGAGATTACATTATACCCTAACCCTAATGGAATCGGTCACACCGAGTTGACATGTCGGTCCCACAGAAAATCCTAACGTTCACATTTTGAACTAAATCGGTCTGACCGAGTTTGATGATTCGGTCCCACCGAGTTTGGCGATTTGTGTGTAACGGTTAGATTTTGTTTGGAGGCTATATATACCCCTCCACCCACTCTTCATTTGTGGAGAGAGCCAACAGAACATGCCTACACTTCCAACATACATTTTTTGAGAGAGAACCACCTACACTTGTGTTGAGGTCAAGATATTCCATTCCAACCACATAAATCTTTATCTCTAGCCTTCCCCAAGTTGCTTTCCACTCGAACCCTCTTTCCACAAAATCCAAGCCTATAAGAGAGAGAGTTGAGTGTTGGGGAGACTCTGTCAAGATTGTGGAGCACAAGAGCAAGGAGTTCATCATCAACACAACATCTATTGCCTTTTGGAGAGTGGTGTCTCCTAGATTGGTTAGGTGTCACTTGGGAGCCTCCGTCAAGATTGTGGAGTTGAACCAAGGAGTTTGTACGGGCAAGGAGATCACCTACTTCGTGAAGATCTACCCTAGTGAGGCAAGTCCTTCATGGGCGATGGCCATGGTGGGATAGACAAGGTTGCTTCTTTGTGGACCCTTCGTGGGTGGAGCCCTCTGTGGACTCGCGTAACTGTTACCCTTCGTGGGTTGAAGCCTCGATGAACGTGGATGTACGATAGCATCACCTATCGGAACCACGCCAAAAATCTTCGTGTCTACATTGCGTTTGATCCCTCAAACTCCTCCCTTTACCTTCATATGCAATTGTTTTATATTCCGCTGCGATACTCTTAGAATTGCATGTGCAGGTTAATTACTTGATTTGTGCTAAGTTGTTAAAATCTGCCAAGACATAAAATTGGGAAAAGGCTAGATTTTTATTTTGTCAAGTAGTCTAATCACCCCCCTCTAGACATACTTTTGATCCTACAAGTGGTATCAGGGCATCTCCAGCCGTTGGCCCCCCCAGGACGCATAAAAATCGCCCCCTGGGGGCAAGCCGGCGATACACTCGGCGCTGGGGACGGTTTCGCACCCAGTCGTCGCCCCTAGCTCGCCCCCAGGCGCCGAAATTGGCCCACTTTGCAGCCCAATTTCGGCGAATAAACGACCCATATGGGCGAGAATAGGCCCATATTTGGCGTGGTTTCGCCGTATCTCGGCGTCCAATTATCAACACAATTATTTCTTATCACATATTTCATCATAGAAAAATCAAATACTTCAACAAAATACTACAACAACAAATAGTTCAATACAAATTATATAGTTCAACAAATAAAAACTCGTATTTCATCAAGCGGTATCCCCCTTGAGCCTCCATAGGTGCTCAATCAGATCTTTCTGCAGTTGATGATGCACCTATGGGTCTCGGATCTCCTAACGCATACTGAGATAGGCAGTCCAAGTTGCCGGTAGCTGGTGATCAACTTCGGCTAGAGGACCCTGCCTGTAGTATGGTTCAGTGTCAAACACTGGGTCTTCTTGCTCGCTCTCGATGGTCATGTTGTGCAAGATGACACAGCAAGTCATGATCTCCCACATTTGATCTTTTGACTAGGTCTGAGGGGGGTACCGAACAACAACGAATCAAGATTGGAGCACACCAAATGCCCGCTCGACATCCTTCCTGCAAGCCTCCTGAAGCTTCGCAAACCAGGCGTTCTTGCCTCCTGCCACAGGGTTTGAGATTGTCTTCACAAATGTCGACCATCTCGGATAGATGTCGTCAGCTAGATAGTACCCCTTGTTGTATTGGTGCCCATTGATCTCGAAGTTCACCGGAGGAGAATGGCCCTCAACGAGCTTGGCAAAAACAGGAGAGCACTACAGCACATTGATGTCATTGTGAGTTCCTGGCATACCAAAGAAGGAGTGCCAAATCCAGAGGTCCTGTGTGGCTACCACCTCAAGCACCACACTGCAACCGCCTTTGGCGCCTTTGTACATCCCCTGCCAACCAAATGGGCAGTTCTTCCATTTCCAATGCATGTAGTCGATGCTTCCAAGCATCCCAGGAAATCCTCTTGCTGCATTCTGGGCTAGGATCCGAGCGGTGTCTTCCGCATTGGGCGTTCTCAAGTATTGTGGCCCAAACACTGCCACCACTGCCCGACATAACTTGTAGAAACACTCTATGCTGGTGGACTCGGCCATGCGCCCATAGTCGTCGAGTGAATCACTGGGAGCTCCATATGCAAGCATCCTCATCGCTGTCGTGCACTTCTGGATGGAGGTGAATCCAAGAGCGCCAGTGAAATCCATCTTGCACTTGAAGTAGTTGTCGAACTCCCGGATGGAATTCACAATCCCGAGGAAGAGCTTTCGGCTCATCCGATAACGGCGCCGAAATGTTCTCTCGCCATGAAGTGGAGCATCGGCGAAGTAGTCGGAGTAGAGCATGCAGTAGCCTTGCAGACGATGCCGGTTCTTTGCTTTCACCCGCCCCGGCACCGAGCCACTCGCCGCGGCTTTTCATTGCTCGCCAGCAGCTGGGCGAGGGTGGCGAGCACCATCAGATGCTCTTCTTCCTGGACGTCGGCCGCGGCTTCCTCCTCCAGCAGCGCGGCGAGCTCTTCCTCCTCATCCGATTCCATCGCCGAGGCAGGAAAAACGTCGAACACCTTGCGCTCGGTGGGCGTGTACCCGCCGTTAAACAGCGCCTCCGCGGCTGGAAACGCCCAGCTGCTGTGGGAGGGGCTGCCGCGGCGAAGAGCTGTGTCGGTGTACTAGAATAGGGGTACCCTAGTACCCCGAACTTGTGCACGGGCAGTTGCAGCACCCCGCGGCAAGGCTTGCCGGGCTAACACCAAGATCCTCCATGGTTCCCTTGGAGCCATTCAAGAACAAAGTATTTAAGCTTAGGAGACAAGGCCCCGACAAGAGGAGCTTGCCGGGAAGGCCAACCAAGGCACTCCAAGGAACCTGCCGCGAAGCGCCACGTGCTCCGGCAAGGCAACAAGGCCCCGGCAAGAGGAGCTTGCCGGGAAGACCAACCAAGGTACCTCGAGGCCCGGTGAGCGGCAAGCTTCCGGACCCGACAAGATAACAGCAGCGGCAAGGCGCTTGCCGCGGCAGGCGGCCACTCTGTGCCCACGCTCTAGCGCATCCACCAACGTGTCGCTCTGGGGGCCTCTCCAGGCGCACGTGGCGGGAGGCTATGCAGCCAGCGGTGCGCAGTGGCATGCGAAGCTGACAAGATTGCCATCGTGGCGAATGGTGGCGCCCCTAACGGTCCTTTTCTACACTATTTGGGCGACTCAGACGGGCATTTAATGCCCTTGTCCCCCTGCCGTCAGGGTTAGGTAGGGTGCACTGTACAAGTAACTGTACCAACCACCTCTCTTTTTACATTTGTACCCTTCTCTGCGTTGCCACCTGTCGGTGACCCCTTTAGCGTTTAAAAGGAGGCCCATGCGCAACGTAGGGGAGGTTCGGTTCGACTGGTTCACGAAGTTCGACTAGTTCGGAACCCAGAAAAACACTACGCTCCCTCTCTGGAGCAAGAACACAAGATAATCAGACAAGCGGCAGTAGGAGTGTTATCTCTTCGGAGAGCTCCGAAGCTGGGTAAACTGCTCATGTGCTTCGCCTCGATCTGCTCTTCGTGTGATCTCCGCCCCCCGCCGAACCGAAAGGGGCCCGGTCCGCCGGCCCCATAGGTGTTCGTGGATCAGTTTCCCCGACATCTTTGGCGCGCCAGGTAGGGGGCGTCGAGATTGTGTGAACCTGATCCGGCGTTCACACGAGCTAGATCTTCATTCCCTTCATCAACATGCCACCGAAGAAGAAGACTTCGGCGGCAGCCGCCCCGTCCACGTCACTTCCGCCACCGTTGGAGCAAACGGGTGGTGGAATGGACGCCAGCGGAAGAATGGACGTCTACGAGGAAGCTTATGATGCTGCCAGGTCCAAGGACAAGGCTGCACACACCTCGGTGACTGTACATATTCCGCGCCACTCTCAGGAGGCGCAAGACCAACAGCGTCATGACACTTGCAGTGCCATACGCATGATAGGCCAAGACCAAGCTGGTGGATCTCGGGGCGCTCAAGACCAGCATGCACGCCAGCGTGCTGGCACGAGCGGGGCACGGTCGCCTGGACGGGATACTGATCCTTCTAACATAGTTAAAAGTCCGAGCATGTCTCGCTCCTCGCGCCATCCGCCACTGCCACCCACCACTCCAGCAGAAGCTTTGGCGCGAGCTCAACTGCTCCTAGATTACCCTCCGACGTCGGACAAGATCGATGAATGGAGGGCCACCATTCAGAGTCTCATCGGCTACGCCAACGGCGACACTCCACGGCGGCCAAGCGCGTCGCCGCCGCGGCAGGGTTGCCGGGCGTGAGCCGGTGGCAAGGAAACGGGTGGAGGTGCAACTACCATGCAATCACCGCCCCGAAGGCTAAGATCGCCGACTGGCCGGATCCACCTCGACAGCAACTCCACCGCATCGTCGGATCCACGAGCTCGTCGTGATCAGCGCCAAGTTCTTAATGATCGACAACAAGAAGACGCTCAAACTCGCATCGAGCGCCGAAGAGAAGCGCAACGTTAATCCTACAAGCGCGCTGGGCCCTCTGTTGACATGCATGCGCCAGGGGAACCAGGCGATCTGCCGTATGCGGTAGGTTGCCCTGCGTTCACTCGTGAGCTGCGGCAAGTCCAGTGGCCCAGCACGAAGAATTTCAAGCCAGACGTACCGGAGAAGTACGATGGCAAGACGCATCCGTCGGAGTTCCTCAGCATTTACACCATTGCGGTGTAGGCTGCTGGGGGACAGGATGACAAGATCCTTGCCAACTACTTCTCGCTAGTGCTCAAGCCCAACGTCAGGTCCTGGCTCATGCACTTGCTGGACAACTCCATATCCTCTTGGGCTGATCTGTGCCATCAGTTTGTCGGCGCCTTGACAGGCGGACACAAGCCTCATGGCCAGGAGAGTGATCTTCATCTGCTCGCCCAGAAGGAAGGAGAGCCCTTGCGCAAGTACATTCAGAGATTCAGCAGTGTGCAGCACAACATCCCAGACGTCCACCCTGCCGCGGTGATCAGCGCGTTCCATCAAAACGTGCGAAACCGCAGGATGCGGGGGGAAATGGCGATGTGCAAGATCAGGGACGTCAGTGAGTTATATGCACTGGCCGACAAGTGTGCACGTGCTGAGGAAGGGAGGAGACTCCCCGGAGAGAATGTAGGAGCGGGAGGATCTGACAGTGAAGATGCTGCCCCGGCAAGGAAAAACCGGCGGCGGAACAACAGGAAGAGGAAAGGCAAAGAGGTGCTAGTTGTTGAGCAGTCCGGCAACGGTGGTGGCGCCAAGGAAGCCAAAGCTGGTGACTCCGGCAAGGAGGTTGCCGCGGAGGTGGCGGTGCCGACAAGCAGGACGGCACCAACAAGCATTATTGCAAGATCCACCGCACCAAGGGCCATGATCTCCAGAGCTGCAGAAAAGTCGAGCAGCTTGTTGAGCAACAGAAAGCTGAATACGAGCGGCGCGACAAGGAGAAGGCCCAGGAAGGTGCTGGGGGATCCGGCAAGAAACGTCCCGGCCGAGGAGGACACCGCGGCAAGGCCAAGCAGCGGCAAGGAGACAAACCTCCTCGCGGCCGCGACAACAATGAAGATGACGATGACGATGAAGACATGGATGATGAGGAGACTGATGAGCAGGAGTTCCAGAAAGCCACAGAGGTCCTGTGCATTGACGGTGGTGCTTCTCTGCATACCTCGCACCGCCAGCTCAAGTAGTGGGTGCGGGAAGTTAATGCAGCAGAACCACCCGTCGAGTCACGCAAGCCTCTGAAATGGTCCAGAACGCCTATCATCTTTGATATTGAGGACCACCCTAATCGCATAACTGCGGTCGGGTGCTTGCAGATGTTGGTTTCACCAACAATCCGCAACATCAAGGTCACTAAGATGCTAGTTGACGGCGGGGCCGGCTTGAACCTAATCTCCTCCGTGGTGCTCCAGAAACTCCAGATCCCTGACAGCGAGCTCGAAGAGACCGGTACATTTCAAGGAATCAACCCGGGAAGAAGCAAGCCGAAGGGAAAGATCACGTTGCCGGTAACATTTGGCAGCGAGCTGAACTTCATGACTGAGAGGGTCACATTTGATGTTGCTGACTTTCCATTACCATACAATGGAATCCTTGGCCGCCCGGCACTCGCCAAGTTCATGGCAGCCTCTCACTATGCGTACAACATACTGAAAATGCCAGGCCCGATAAGTGTCATCTCTGTCCCTGGCGACAAGAAGGATGCTCTTATCTGTGCCGACAAGATCTACCGGGAAGCAGCAGCCGCAGCAGAACGCAAGACACTTGCCGCTGAAGCTCCCGGGGGGAAGAAGAAGACCAAGTCCGGCAAGAGCTCTGATGCCCACTCCGGCAAGCGCACCTCTTCGGAGTGCTGCGCTATCGTCGAGGACGCACCATCGAGCTCCACCGACAAGTGTAAGAAGGCAATGACAGCTCCACCTGAGACCAAGAAGGTGTCCGCCAAGGAGGACGGCACTGGTGGTACCTTCACCATCAGCGCCACTCTTGACCCCAAATAGGAAAGCGCGCTCGTTGCTTTCCTGCGGGCGAATGTCGACGTGTTTGCGTGGCAACCGTCTGATATCCCCGGTGTTCCCAGGAAAGTAATTGAGCACCACCTTGCCGTCTGTCCTCATGCGCGGCCTGTCAAGCAGAAAGTCAGGAAACAGGCAGTGGAGCACCAAGAATTCATCGCAGAAGAAATCAAGAAGTTGGAAGCAGCAGGCCTTGTCAGAGGAGTGCTCCATCCCACATGGTTGGCCAATCCTGTTGTCGTGCGCAAGGCTAACGGGAAATGGAGGCTTTGTATTGACTTCACTGATGTTAATAAAGCTTGTCCCAAAGACCCGTTTCCCTTGCCGCGCATTGACCAGATTGTTGACTCCACAACCGGATGTGATTTGCTTTCATTTCTTGATGCATACTCAGGATACCATCAGATCTTCATGGCAGAAGAGGATGAAGAGAAAACCGCATTTGTCACCCCGTGTGGCACGTACTGCTTCGTACGGATGCCTTTCGGTTTGAAGAATGCTGGTTCAACATTCGCAAGGGTAGTCCACCACGCTTTTGAGCCGCAGATGCAGAGAAATGTGGAAGCCTACATGGATGACATAGTGGTCAAAAGCAAGAACAGGGCGACCATGATGCAAGATTTAGACGAGACATTTGCAAATCTGCGCAAGATCAACCTCAAGCTTAACCTCGAGAAGTGCGTGTTTGGAGTCCCTTCCGGCAAGCTCCTCGGGTTCTTCGTGTCTCATCGGGGAATTGAAGCCAATCCCGACAAGATCAAGGCCATTGAGCAGATCGAAGCACCAAAGCACGTCAAGGATGTACGAAGGCTTGCCGGTTGCGTGGCTGCTCTCAGCAGGTTTATCTCTAGATCTGCTGAGCGCGCCCTGCCATTTTTCAAAATTTTGAAAAAGGCAGGTCCAATAAAATGGACTCCAGAGGTGGAGGCTGCGCTGCAGGACTTGAAGAGATACCTGTCCTCCACTCCAACACTTGTCGCACCTAAGCCGCAAGAGAAGTTGCTGCTGTATATAGCGGCAACCAATCAAGTGGTTAGTGCTGCGTTAGTGGCGGAAAGGGAGGCAGATGATGAGCCAGCAACCACGGCAGATGCATCCAGCGACAAGCAGGGGGCTTCGCCGACAAGCTCTGGTCCCGACAGAGATGGATCTGCGCAGGAGCATGATAAGATGCAGAAGAGAATGGTGCAGCGTCCAGTTTACTTTGTCAGTTCCCTTCTAGATGGGGCTAGATCAAGGTACTCTGGTGTGCAGAAGTTTCTTTTCGGCCTCCTCATGGCCTCAAGAAAGCTGCGCCATTACTTCCAAGCACATGAGATCACAGTCGTCACTCGCTTTCCGCTGAAGAGGATACTGCAAAATCCAGAAGCGACAGGCAGGATTGTCGAGTGGGCGCTGGAACTGTCAAGCTTTGGCCTCAAGCTTGAGAGCACTTCAACTATCCAAAGCAGAGCATTGGCAGAGTTCATAGCAGAATGGACGCCAACACCAGATGAAGAAATTCCAGAGACGAGCATCCCCGTCAAAGAGGCAAGCAAAGAGTGGCTGATGTACTTTGATGGTGCCTTCTCGCTGCAAGGCGCCGGTGCGGGCATGCTGCTTGTCGCGCCCACCGGAGAGCACCTCAAGTACGTAGTCCAGATGCACTTTCCCAAGGAGCAAGCAACGAACAATACTGCAGAGTATGAAGGATTGCTTGCCGGTCTCAGAATCGCATCAGACCTTGGGATCAAGAAGCTCATTGTCAGGGGTGATTCACAGCTTGTCGTCCGCCAAGTGAACAACAACTACCAGAGTCCATTGATGGAAGCATATGTCGATGAAGTGAGGAAGCTAGAAGAGCACTTTGACGGCCTACAGATGGAGCATATCCCAAGAGCTCAGAATGACATTGCTGATGGCCTGTCAAAGTGCGCCGCACTAAAGTTACCTGTGGAACCAGGGATCTGTGTGCTTAAGTTGACTCAACCATCCATAACACCATCAACTGGACAAAGCAAGAAGAGGAAGTTGATTTCTGGTGACTACTTTCCGGCAGAGCTCCCCGAAGCCGCCGCCAAGAAAGTCCCCAAGATCAACACCAAGGATGCTGAGGGGCAGTCTGCTCCGGCAAGCCTTATGGTTTGTTCCGTTGAAGCAGACGCTCCCGACAAGTTTTGCTCTGGCAAGCTTGTCGGGGAACATCAAGCTCCGGCAGGGCCGCAGGTCCTTGCCGTAGAAGCGGATGTTCCCGCAGCAGCAGATATGCCTTAGTCCTTGTTGTCGAGCCACAAGCTCCAGCATGGGCACAGCAGATTGTCCATTTCCTTCAGACAGGAGAACTTCCCTAAGAGCAAGAAGAAGCGGAAAAAGTAGCCCGGCAGTCAAGTATGTACCCGTTTGTCGATAGCATACTGTACAGAAGAAGACTCAACGGTGTGAAATTGAAGTGTATTTGCCGGGAAGATGGACAAAAGCTGTTGGCAGAGATACATGGAGGCATATGTGGCCACCACATTGGCGCAAGAGCACTTGCCGGCAAAGCTTTCCGGCAAGGTTTCTTTTGGCCGACAGCCCTCCAGGATGCAACTGCACAAGTAACCAAGTGTGAAGCGTGCCAGTTCCACTCCAAACAGATACACCAGCCAGCTCAAGCTCTCCAGACGATCCCTTTATCCTGGCCATTTTTGGTCTGGGGGCTCGATATCCTTGGCCCTTTCCCCCAAGCTGTCGGGGGCTTTGAGTACTTGTACGTGGCAATTGACAAGTTCACAAAGTGGCCGGAAGTGCAGCCAGTGAGGAAGGTGACAACACAGTCAGCAGTCAAGTTCTTCAGGTCAATTGTTTGCCGTTTCGGGATCCCCAACAGGATCATCACCGACAACGGCATGCAATTCACGAGCCGCACCTTCATGCAGTACGTCCAAGACCTTGGCGCCAAGGTCTGCTTCGCTTCTGTTGCTCATCCGAGAAGCAACGGTCAAGCAGAGAGGGCAAATGCTGAAGTGCTGCGCGGAGTCAAGACCAGAACTTTCGACAGGCTGCGCAAGTGCGGAAAAAACTGGATCGAGGAGCTGCCGGTGGTTCTTTGGTCGATCAGAACGATGCCAAATCGAGCCACTGGCCAGACGCCCTTCCCTCTAGTCTGTGGAGCAGAGGCAGTTCTCCCCACGGAACTCGTATACGGATCGCCTCGAGTGCTCGCTTATGATGAGCTTGAGCAAGAACAGCTGCGACAAGACGACGCGCTGCACCTTGAGGAAGATCGTCTTCAGGCTGCTGTACGAGCTGCTCGATACCAGCAAGCTTTGCGCCGCTACCATAGCCGCAAAGTTAAGGCCAGAAGCTTCGAGGAAGGCGACCTTGTTCTTCGGCGCATTCAGTCCGCCAAGAATTCCAACAAGTTGACGCCGAAGTGGGAAGGCCCTTATCGGGTGAAACGAGTCACAAGGCCCGGCGCTGTCCGCCTTGAGACCGAAGATGGCATTCTGGTGAGCAACTCCTGGAACATAGAACATCTTCGTAAGTTTTTCCCGTAGGGCGCGGTTGCCGAAACCCGTTCCGGCAACCACCTTTTGTACAATTCTTGCCGTTGTTGCATGTAATCCTTTGTACAAAGCCGGGCGCAGATCCCGTGCATAAGTAAAACCCCATGTGCTCCGCACAACTTGTCCATTTCATGCATTAGTTTCTTTCTTGCATGCGTTATCTGACACTTTGTGCAGCACCTACATCCGGTAAGCAATAATGAGCCGAAGGGCTCCATATCATTATTTTCTCTTCTCTCTTCTTTTCAACAAAGGAAAAGAAGGTTCCACCGCACACAAGTTTGCCGGGGGGGGGGGAAGGAGAAGATTGTGGTATGGACCAGGCGTCGTTCAAGCAAAGTTTTGCCTTGTCGGGAAGCAAACGACAGAAAAGCTAAGTTGCCAAAGTTTGAGCAATCAGTTTTTAAATTTTTGAGTTATCTTCCTCGAACGACCCTGCTTTGTATGGAAAACCTGTGCGCGGAGGAACCAACTCGTGGCTAGTTGCGCCCTTACTTTGTTTCGAGTCCGCTCAACAACTTAAGTGTGCTGCATCTAGTCGCGACAAGGTTTCTTGTCGGAAGCAGCGCCTCCAGCAGGCTGCTGACGTTCTGCACTCAGCGCTCGCGGCACGGGTGCCTGCACCGACAAGTTCCCTAGAAGCATAGGGTAAAAACATACAAAGGAAGGAATCTAGTAGAGGAAATAACATAGCAATTGATAACAGAAATAAAGTTATATTACAATATAACTTGTCGCAGCTCTAACAGACTGTTTTCATAACATGATTAGCAGCGACAAGGGAAAAGAAGAAATGGGCGGCCTAGTCTACGCGGTCGCCCTCAACCCTCTTGATCTCGCTCACCTTGTCCACAATGGGTGCGACAAGGGCCTTGAGTGCATCCCGATCGTCGTCTGGAGGCAAGGACTTGAGGACGTTGGTGAAGCTGAGGCCTGGATTACGGAAGGCCACCTTCATCAGCACCTTCTGGAGAACTCCGGCGCAGATTCTGCGTGACTCGTCGGCCAGCTGCTTTGGGATCCTCTCCTGGAGCCGCTGGAGTACTGTCGCCACGCCCTTGAAGAACAGGCTGAGCTTATCGCTGGGTTGGAGATTCTCGTCGGAGGGATACCCAAAGTCCTCCATCCCCAGGTGCGCCAGCTCCTCGTCGATGACTGCGGCAATATTCACCAGACCCTCTGTCCAGTGCTCCACAGTATCTCTGAATGAGTTCTGGGTAACTGCGATGCTCTCCAGCAGCGCCTTGTCAGCCTTGACCTTCTCCGACAAGGTCTTCTCCCGCTCCTTGGCGGCGTCCAGCGTCTGCGTTAGCGTGGCCAGCTTCAACTCCAGGTCTGCATTGGAATCCTTGGTGGCGCTGAGCTCCTTGCCCCTCTCAGCGAGAAGACCTTGCAGCTCACCGTGGGCGGCAGCATCCTTCTCACGCTCACGCTTGAGCGCGGCAAGCTCCTCGCCGCTCTTCCCGATGTTGGCCTCCAGCTGCGCCACCTTCTCCTCCAGCTCTTTCTTGGCAGCCTCTGTGATTGCAGCAGCGTCCTTTGCCTCCTTGAGCGCCCCGCCAAGTGCTTGCTCGCGCTCGGCGAGCTCCTCCTCGTAGCTGTCGAGGTTGGCCTTCCGCTGCACCAATTCGCCTTCTCGCGCGGACTGCTTCTCGGCGGCCAGCCTTTGTTCCTCCTCACCTTCGGCCTTCTTGAGAAGGAAGGCCATGCGCTCCTTGTCGAGTCGCTCCCGCTCCTGTGCTAGGGACCGGAGAGCTTCTTGATTGTGGCCCCGGAGCTCCTCCGCGCGCTTCTCCATGTCAACTCCCGCCTTCGCGACAAGCGCTTCCCGGGAAGCCAGCTTGGCTTGCCGGGCGCGGTAGAGTGACAGCAGCTTCCGCAGCAGCTGCTCCTTCTTAGGCTCGCCACTGCTGCTGCTGGGCGCGTCGACCAATGACAGTCCAGTGGAGGCGAGCACTTCCTCATCGAAAGTTTCCCCCTCGACCGGGGCCCTGGAGCTCGACGCCCAGGGTAGCTTGATGAAGATATCGTCGCCGGCCTTCAAGTAGGCGCCGGGCTGGGGCTCCTCAAAGCCCGGCCCCGCAGCAGCGGCAGAGGGATCGGCGGTCGGCGCAGCGCCTGGCGCTCCTGCGGCCTCAGGGTCGTCAGTGCGATCGCCCGACCCCTCGCCGGCTTCTGCGGCAGCCTTGGCGGCCTCCTCGCCGGCGGTCTCATCAGCACCGGCCCCTTCTTCGTTGGCGGCGGCATCGACAGTACTGCCATGCGTGCCTTCCTCGCCGGCGCCCTCTGTCTCCGATGGGTCTGAAGAACGAAGAAGGGAGAAAAATCAATCAAAAATCCAAGAGAAGAAAATCCGAAGAAGAACCCAAGGGAAAGCTTTTGGACAAGTGAATTACCCGTGCCAAGACCTGCAGTTGCGGTCTCGGCCGCCGCAGGATCGACGGTGCTGCCCCTTGCCGGAGAGCGCTCCCTTACCGGGAACTCCTCCCTTGGCGGCGTAGTCGAAGCAGATGGCACTTCGGGACCAGCTTCCGGGCGCTCCTGATATGGCTGCTCTGCTCCTACACAAATCAACAAGCAAGATATCTACAAAGGAAAAAGCACTCATGCGCGCCTGACAGCGGAAAGCTAACTATGAACTTACGCTGGGGGCTGCGCTGGGGGCTGCTTTGAGGATTGGTTGCCGGTTCCGTCAAGGTGGTCTCGAACCCACCCCCTGCTGACACGGTGGGGTCATCTTCGATGACGATCACCGCGGCCTTGGCCCTCTTCGCCGCTCTCTGGGCCAGCGTCCTGAAAAGAAAGGAGTCCAGATTGAAGCAAGTCAAATACAAGATAAAAACAGCAAGATTGAAGAACTACAAGAGCACCAAAGAAACTTACTCTTCTTCCTCCTCGTCGGAGCTGAGCGTGGAAAGATCGAAGTCCGGCCCCCCTCCGGTGTGGCGAGGCAGAGGAGTAGGATCCCTTGCCCGCTTGGCGGGGGCGGTGGCGGTGGCCCGGGAAGATCCCGCTCCAGTTGCCGCTGCTGCGTGAGGCGCTCCCGCGGCAACATTGCTCGCCGCGGTAGAGTGTGTCGCACGGCTCGGCGGCTGTTGACCCGGCTGCCGCCCCGCTACGTCCGCGCCCCTGCGAAGACGCCTTCTTGGCGGGGCTGGGGGCTCCGCCTGCGGCAAGCTTTCTGAAGGCTCGGGCTCTTCCTCGCCGGCCTCGCTCGGCTCAGCTTCAGAGCCGGCAGGCTCTTCCTCGCCAATGAATTCCGCGCGCTCGGCGAGGTTTGCCGCCTCTGCTGCCTCCGCCTCCTCCACAGTGAACCTGAACGTGCCCGCAGCAGCTGCGGCCGCAGCCTCTTCTGCCCTAGTGGCGATGCGCTGCAGCTCCTCATCGGTGGTGTCACGGGTGAGGCTCTTCTGCTCGTCAGCACGGACTGGCACTTCTTCCAAGTTGTCGAAGAACGCTTGCACGACATCATCTGCAGGCTCTTGCCAAGTTGGAACGATTCCGTGTGAATCGCACAACGACATCATGGCGCGGATCCGGTCAAGCGAAGAATTATTGCATAATGGAACGACGCCCCTCGCCAGCGTGAATGGGTGCTGGGGATCGCGTTTGAACAACTCCAGGAGCATTGCATCCAGCTCCAAGACGGTGAAGTTGTAGTTGAGGCCCGGCCGCAGCCTCATGATGTCCGCCGAGTTCTTGAATTCCCAGGCGGGCCTCCCCCTCTCCTGCAGGGGGGCGATGCGGCGGCGGAGGAAATCTGCACCTACAGCGCCTACAGTGAGCCCAGCAAGCCTGAGGCGAAGGATCCTAGTAATGGCGATCTTCAGCCTCTCGTCTTCCGGGGCCACGTTGCTCCAGTCATTGCCGCGCACTATTGGAGCTTGGCGCACGGCGGTGAAGGGCTGCGGATTCTCCTCGACGATCCAGCACCACTCCGCTCTCCACTCCTCCCACTTGCTGCGGAGCTCACCCTCCAAGTACGCCTCCTTCTTGCCGACTCTCGAGATCCAGGCGATCCCTCCGGCTAGCGGCTCTCCTCTCTCTACCCGAGGTATGAAGAAGTGGCGGAAAAGGGCAACATTGGGGTGGACTCCGACAAAGTTTTCGCACAAATGTGCGAAAACCGCCATGGTCAGAACGACGTTGGGGGTGAAATCAAGGAGGCGGAAGCCGTAGGTGTTCATGATATCGCAGAAGAACTCCGAGAAGGGCGGGCAGAGCCCGCAATAGAAGAACAGCGCAAAGAATGGGTACCCGTTTGGAGCTAGTTCCGAAGCAGCGGCCGGGAGTACCCTCGTACGCGGATGCGCCCGCGTCTCCGTCACCCAAAAGAGGTAGAAGTACTCCCTCAGCTCCTTCACGCCGAGCTGGGGGGAGAAGATCACCCGCTCCTTCCGCAGCGCCGCGAGCCGCTATGCCTCGGCCGACTTCACGCCCTTTCCCTTGTCGGCTTTCAGAGCCATGGCGGAGGTGGTGGGGGAGGTCGACGGCGTTGGTGATGCTGGTGGCAATGGGGGGCGGAGCGCTGCTCTC
>NC_057809.1:347409960-347463546 GCF_018294505.1 Triticum aestivum | reverse complement strand
TGTTTCCTCTACTTATAAAGAGGGACGGGGCGGACGTTTAGCCCTTCCGAATAAAGAACCACCCACGATCTCTCCCACGATACTGCATTCAACGCGTGCCGTTAGGGGAGAGCGCGGTGGATACGGAGCGAGATTCGGCGTGGCCCAGTCCGCGTGTGCCCGTGCCCTGTCTTGGGCCTGGCCCAACAGTGCTCGGCACCGTGTCTGGCCCAGGCCCGGGGGCTCCTGTCGGTGTACTAGAATAGGGGTACCCTAGTACCCCGAACTTGTGCACGGGCAGTTGCAGCCCCCCACGGGAAGGCTTGCCGGGCTAACACCAAGATCCTCCGTGGTTCCCTTGGAGCCATTCAAGAACAAAGTATTTAAGCTCAGGAGACAAGGCCCTGGCAAGAGGAGCTTGCCAGGAAGGCCAACCAAGGCACTCCAAGGAACTTGCCGCGAAGCGCCACGTGCTCCGGCAAGGCAACAAGGCCCCGGCAAGAGGAGCTTGCCGGGAAGACCAACCAAGGTACCTCGAGGCCCGGTGAGCGGCAACCTTCCAGACCCGACAAGATAATAGCAGCGGCAAGGCGCTTGCCGCGGCAGGCGGCCACTCTGTGCCCACGCTCCAGCGCATCCACCAACGTGTCGCTCTGGGGGCCTCTCCAGGCGCACGTGGCGGGAGGCTGTGCAGCCAGCGGTGCACAGTGGCATGCGAAGCTGACAAGATCGCCATCGTGGCGAACAGTGGCGCCCCTAACGGTCCTTTTCTACACTGTTTGGGCGACTCAGACGGGCATTTAATGCCCTTGTCCCCCTGCCGTCAGGGTTAGGTAGGGTGCACTGTACAAGTAACTGTACCAACCACCTCGCTTTTTACATTTGTACCCTTCTCTGCGTTGCCACCTATCGGTGACCCCTTTAGCATATAAAAGGAGGCCCATGCGCAACGTAGGGGAGGTTCGGCTCGACTGGTTCGTGAAGCTCGACTAGTTCGGAACCCAGAAAAACACTACGCTCCCTCTCTGGAGCAAGAACACAAGATAATCAGACAAGCAGCAGTAGGAGTGTTATCTCTCCGGAGAGCTCCGAAGCTGGGTAAACTGCTCGTGTGCTTCGCCTTGATCTGCTCTTCGTGTGATCTCCGCCCCCCGCCGAACCGAAAGGGGCCCGGTCCGCCGGCCTCATAGGTGTTCGTGGATCAGTTTCCCCGACACGCTACTATTTTCCAGCGGGGAATGGCTATCTAGCGGAGTAGGGCGGCGGCCGTCGCCGGGATATAGCTAGTGGTGGCCGAGGGCGCGGGGGGTGCGAGGCGAGTCGGGGGAAGAAAACCTTGACTTTTTCACTGTCGGTGTGGGCCAGGCGTGCTTTTCCCTAGCGCCGGAGCCCCCAACTGCTCCCCAGCGCGCCGGGTTCGGCCTGTGACCGCCGGGCGGAAAAAAGGTCCGAACCGGCGATTTTCGGCGTCCTGGGAGCGCGACTAGGCCGTTTTTTCGGCGCCGGCGCCGAAAAAGTGGCCTGGGGGGGCCTGTTGGGGGCGTGGCTGGAGATGCCCTCAGCGCTTTGGTCTCCATTTGCTTTGATTTCCGTAGCTTTTGGTGTTCATAGCCTTGGTTTCATAACCTAGAAGAGTATGGCGTCTAGCGAGGGAAATTACCACCGTAGAGGTCCTTACTTTGATGGTACTAATTTTGCTAGTTGGAAGCATAAGACGAATATGCATATTCTTGGACAGAACCTCATCGTTTGGGATATTGTGTGTATTGGCTTGCAAGGTGAATTCTTTGATGGGAGAGAACCGAACCGTGAAGCCACCACGGAAGAGTTGAAGATGATGCAATACAATGCTCAAGCTTGTGATATTCTCTTCAACGGATTATGCCCCGAAGAATTCAACAAAATCAGTCGTCTTTAGAATGTAAAGGAAATTTGGGATACTTTGATTGATATGCACGAAGGTACCGACTCCGTCAAGGAATCCAAATTGGATGTGCTTCAAAGTCAACTTGACCAGTTCAAAATGAAGGATGGTGAAGGTGTCGCTAAAATGTACTCTAGGCTTGCTCTCATCACAAATGAGATTGCCGGCTTAGGAAGTTAAGAGATGACCGACATATTTATCATCAAGAAGCTCCTAAGATCCTTGGATGGAAAATATGATTCCGTGTGCACATTCATCCAAATGATGCCCAATTACAAAGATCTCAAGCTAATGGAAGTCATTGGAAGAATTGTTGCTCATGAGATGTCACTTAAGGATAAGGAAGAGCTCCACAACAAGTGAAGTGGTGCTTACAAAGCCTCATGTGATGCTCCCACATCATCAAGTGAGAAATAAACCTTCAATGAAGAATTGATCCTAATGTTGAAGAACTTCAACAAGTTCTACAAGAGTAGAAGCAAGGAAAGAAGTTCCAAGTCAAGGTCCTACAATGACAAAAGGTCTTTAAGTCATGAACGTAATTGCTACAATTGTGGAAGACCCTGACACTAATCCAATGAGTGTACGGCTCCCTACAAAAGAAGAGAAGATTCTCCCAAAAGAAGAAGTAGAAGAGAGGAATCACCACCTAGAGAGAGAAGGAGTAGAGATGATCGTTATGAGCGAAGACCCTCTCAGAGAAGCAAGGATTCAGAAAGAAAGGACAAGTCATCAAAGAGCTACACAAAACAAAGACATCAAGCTCATGTTGGTGAATGGGTATCCGGCTCCGACTCCGACAATCACTCTGAAAGAAGTTACCACCCGACTCCGAATACACTCAAGATGAAGGTGTTGCCGGTCTAGAACTGTTGTCAACAAACTCCTATGACATATTTGACTCACCAAATGAAGGAATTGGAAGATGCTTCATGGCTAAAGGCCCAAAGGTATCACACCCCGAGTATGTTGATTTCAATAGTGATGAAGATGATTTGCTAGGTGATGATGATTTACTTGTTGACAACTCTAGTTATGAAAACTATGATGAACTTGCTATTAATCATGCTAATCAAGATAAAATGAATGACAATGATAAGAACGAGATTGAGCATCTAACTAAAGAACTAAACACTCTTAAATTTGCTCATGAAACTACCTTGGAAGATCATCGAGAATTGTTAAAGACTCATGATAAGCTACGCTTTGAAATGCTCATCCTTGAGCAAGAGCATGAGTTCTAAATGGCAATCAATGACGATCTTCGCAAGAAAAGTTCGTCTTACATTGCCAAGCATTTACTCTTGTCTACTTACATGCCACAAGTTAAATCTAGCAATAAGAACAAGAAAGATTCTTCTTCTAGTAGTAACAATAATCATGCTAAAACCAATGTTGTTGCTTCTAGTAGTTCTCTTGATTCCACTAATGATTCTCTTAGCCAAGTTACACTTGAGCAAGAAAATAGCTTATTGAAGGGAATTATAGAGAAAGGTGTTTACAAGAGTCTTGACGAAAGTAAGCAATTTGTTGAAATTGTACACAAGTAAGGAAGACACCGGAAGAATCAAGGTGTTGGTTTTGAACGAAAGTTCAATGCCAGTGGAGTTGAGTGGGAACAAGATCAATACACTAAGACGAAGTTTGGTCCCCAACAAGAGAAGTATGATCCTACTTCTTTCCAAGGAACACAAGATCAAGATGATCTTCCACCACAATACCACAAGCTAAAGGGCAAGGACAAGCTTCAAGAGGAGATTGATGTATTTTAAGGGCAAGGTCAAGTGGGTTCCCAAGACTACATCAAGTTCTACTTCATCAAGTACGACTACAACTCCAAGGATTCCCATCAAGATGGTGTGGATCCCGAAGAAGAAGAACTAGAGAGTTCATGAGGGTGAATCGGCCAACATACTTCACTCATATCATTTTGGCAAGGACAAGTGCAAACAACTTCCATATCTTGCACTAGTTCAAGGAGTCACAAACCCTCTTTTTGGTAAGACAAGGGACAAGGTAATCTAATGCATTCATGGACATCATCTCATGTGAATATCACTCTATGTCTATGGATATCCTTGTTTGTTCCTTGTGGGACTAACTCGTGTAGGTATTGAAAGTGCAACTCACTCCAAAGGATTGCTCCGAATGATCTACATCAACTTTGAGCACCTACATCTTCAACACCTACATGAAGTCATCATCGACAAAACCCAAGGTTAGTTCATCCCTCCTAAGGGGGATATCACATCTAGGGGGAGCTTTACTCGAATCAATTGAGCTAAAGAAACTCTAACAATGTGAACATAAAAATGCATTATGTAAAAGTGGTAACCCCACTTGTGCTTAAACGATGAGTATGACCCATGATCAAATGTTCTCACTTGGCTCCTCACTCAATATACTTATATATAGATGACCTAGTCATCACCAAATTGCTTGATAGATGCTAGAGGATTGTGCATGCTTTGCCACATATTTCATTTTCCATCTTATTGTGTGAGCATGTTGGTTGCATATTTTACTTATTCGAGGAAAACCATTTGTTGCCTTGATTGTTTGGCTTTTTCTCTTTTTTGCTAAATGGATGGACAAGAATGCCTAAGGACTTCCTCTAGCTATCTATGCTTTTCTCGCCTCAAACTCTATTCATGCTACATCACAAAGTTTGATCAAGTCAGATTCGAACCACTGTGTGTGAGGAGCACTCCAAGTCCCCGATTCATCATAGACTTAAACTTCCAAAACATCTTTGTGCATTTCGGTATGACCGAGTCATCCATTTCGGTCACACCGAGATCACTAAGTTGATATAGGATTTCAATCTTGGTGCAACCGATTTGAACTTTTCAGTCACACCGAGTTGTAGTAACCGCTTGCGATACTGCATCTCGGTGCCACCGAGTTGTTCCACTCGGTCACACGGATAGGGTCAGGATATATATACCCACGGGTGAGATTTTGGAAATTACTTCAAACTCCTGAGCCCGCGTGTGTGTCCTCCTCTGCCTCCTCTGCCGCCAGTGACCTCCTGCCATTGGTTTCCATTGCCATCAATGGAAATCTACTCCGTCGTTGTCGCCGTAGCGAACTCCCGCCGAACTAGGGTATGGTCATTTCGACCCTTGTGCTATTGCTTTACCTCTGATTCATAGCACATTGTCTTGCCATGATCCTTACCACGTATGCAAACACTCTATCCACTGAAAACATCCTTTAGGTTAGATTTGATTTGAAAATTTAGGGTTAGGTATCCGCCAAACTCATCCCGGACCAACCGAGTTGTAGAAATCGGTCTCACCGATTTGGCTTAGGCCATAACACTTGCAATTTTCGGTCTGACCGAAAACTGCAAATCGGTGTGACCGAGTTCGATTATCTGTGAAGCCCTAGCAGTCTTGGTGCCACCGAACTGTGACTCGGTCTGACCGAGTTCACTAGTTTAGGTTCCAAAAGCTGCTTCGGTATCACCGAGTTTACAAATCGGTAGCTCCAAAATGCTTTGTGTAGAGAACTAAAAGTAAAATTTTAAGTTATCTGTTTTGCAAAAACTCTGCACTTTGTGATGCTCATCCACTCTATCTCATCTACATTTTTTCACAAGGTCTGTTGTCAGTGAGTTTGCAGAGATGTCTGATCAAAGTGACAGTTAGAATAGGTCTGAGGAACATGTGCAGCTGAGTGAGGGTTCAGATCCCTCGAGCACTTTTGATGATGGCAGCAGGAGCACTCCTAGCAACTTGCCAAAGATAGCCACCAGATCTAGGAAGAAGAGAACCTCAGAATCCGAGGATGAGGATTATGTTGCCACTAAGGAGGAAGTAAGCTCCAAGAAGAAGTTGTTGAAAAAGGAGTATGGCACAACTGCTACAGTTAAGCCAGGAATGAATAAGAAGGCTCCAGCAAAGAGAATTCCTATGTCTAAAGCTAGAGCCTCTACTCAAGAGACAATGGATTTCACTCTTGAACACAAAGAAGGTGGAGAAGGCAAGAAAAGGAAGGAGAGGGTCAAGAAGACCATTGCCAGAGTCATTGGCAAGCCCTCCATGATGAGAGATCCCTCTAAAGAAGAGGAAGAGGAACAGGATGTTGCACCCACACCCAAAGCTCAGAAGCTTATGGGAGATGCTATAAAGTCAGGGGCTGTTCCATCAAAGCCCAAGACAGCTCCCAAAGCTCCAGCTCAGATGCCCAGTAAGCCCAAGAGGAACACCAGGAGTATACCTGCTGAAGAAAAGAACAAGGCCCTAGTGCCTCAGGCTGAAGAAGATGATGAGTCTCTTATTTTGATAAAATTGAAGCCCAAGATTCCAAACCACAAAGATGCTCATCTAGTCGCTGAGAACATGCACATCAGGAAAGATTCATGACTGAGATTGTGGAGAGAGTCTGATCCTTATGCTATGAGGAGGAAGACTGTAGTTGACTACCGGTTTCATACAATGGAACAACAAGACTTTTATGAAACTATTTTTCTTGACAAGAGGCCCATTGTCTGTGACATGAGATGGGTTGATTAGGAATACATCCAGGAGAATGAAGATTACTTTCCAGGAGTTTATGATAGCTTCAAAGCATGTGGAGTAGATGAGTTTGTTGGACAGAAGCTCACAAAATGGAATGATGAGCTGATCATGCAGTTTTACTCCACTGTTCACTTTTACCCAGATGGGAAGATCATATGGATGTCAGAAGGAATAGGTACCAATACACAGTTGAGCAATGGGCAAAATTGATAAATGCCCCAGAAGAACATGAAGATGACTTGGATGTGTATGCCAAGAAGAAGAAGGACCACATCACTATGGCTAACATGTACAAGGAGATCCCAGATAAAGCTTTGGAGACTCACAAGCTTGGATATGTACATTTCTTGTTGTCTGGTCTGCCTACTATCAAGTGGATCCTAAGGCACACTCTGCTACCCAAGTCAGGAGATCACAAGATGATCAGAGGGCACTCTATCAACCTGCTACAACTTTTTGATGTCCCTTAGAAGTTCAAGGTCATGAGTCTGATTGTAGAGACAATCAAGAGGATTACTGCTGACCAAAAGAGAAGTTGCGGGTATGCTCCACACATTCAGGAGCTCATCAACTCCAAGATGGGCACATGAACATATCTATTGGATAAGGAGCATCTACACCTGTATCCTGATTTTGAAGATAATACTATTGTGATGAATGATGAGGAACCATCATCAGTTCAAGCATAGGAAAAAAGAGCCAAAGCAAAGGCTGATAAAGCTGCCAAGATGCAAAGTGTTGAAGAGGCATCTCAAGTTTTCCTGAAGACCAAGCAAGATCAACTTGCATATCTGATCTAGTCTACACTAAGGATTGAGAAGGGCTTGGCCACCCTCGCTCGAAACCAGGAGAGCTTGGAGAGGATCATAGAGACCAAATTTTATAATCTTGATCTGAAGGTAACTAAGATTCAAACAATAGTTGAGCAGCTTCAGGAGGAAGCAGAAGAGAAGAGAGGCAAGGCAACCACAGATGCATTTCAGCGAGTGCCAAGGAGTCAGAGGTCTACTGCCGTGACAGTGACAGATTCTAGAGCTACGGCATCAGCACCAGCAGCTATAGCTCTAGTGCCACCTCCAGCAGCCACTCCACCAGCTCCAACAACATCAACAGGTGCCTTCGTCCTTGGATTTCTCTCTACACCACCTCCCGAAGACCAAGCCTGAGAGACGCATAGCACTATGTATATTTGAACTTTTTGGTAACTTGTTGCCAAAGGGGGAGAAATATGTATAGATCATATGCTTCGAGAGAGTGTTTTACGTCTTTGCCTTTGGTTGAACTTTTTATTGTGTGAGATACTTTATGTCCTTGTGTTAGATTCTTGTGTTATCATGTGATTGATCATTTGCTACCGTAATGCTTGTTTAGATGATACTATCTTTTATATCCATGTATGATCATTCACTTGCTTGGTGATGAGTGTATGCTTTTAATTTCTATCATTTTGAGCGCTCCACCAAGATGTATGTGACATGGAAGAGTAACCCATGATCCTAATCGATTGTGCATTTGCATTCGAAAGCAAATTTTAAATAATGCACAAATTTAGGGGGAGCTCTTGCTTATCACATACTTCTCAAAGCGACGATGTTTTTCAATCTTACTATCATCTGTCGAAGCTTTGATCTATATATGGTCACCAATTACCACAAATGGGGAGATTGAAAGTGCAACTATCCCTAGGTGGTTTTGGTAATTCCTAACAACATATAGCCCACTGAGCTAATGCTATTTCAAGATAAATATTTCAGGAAAGCTCAATGTTTGGCATGGCATGGATTAGAAAGCGGACCCCTCAAAATAGTAAGAACACATGTTGGCTCAAGCTCAAGATACTATATTTTACTTTTAGTGATCCAAGATCACATTGAGTCCATAGGAAAAGACAATACTATTAAAAGGGGATAAGGTGTTGCTTAATGAGTTACTTGCTCAAAATGCTTAGTGATATGCTCCGAAACCATCAACTACTTTCTCATATCCACATATGTCCCAAACCAAAAGTCAAACTCGGCCCCACCGGAATTTCCTACCCGGCGCCAACGAGTTCACTTGACATAGCCACTGCCACAAACCATAGTCATTTCGGTCTCACTGATAGGGATCTCAGTCTCACCGAGATGGGATTGCAACCTCTCTGTTTCCCTTCATAACGTTTCGGTCCAACCGAGATGAGCGATCGGTCCCACCGAGATTGCAATGCAAACTTTGTGTTTCCCCTTCGTAACGTTTCGGTCTAACCGAGATTAGCGAATCTGTCCCACCGAGTTTGCCTGACCAACTGTCTGTTCGCCTATTACCAAAATCGGTCCCACTGAGTTTGTGTATCCGGTTTCACCGAGATTACATTATTCCCTAACCCTAACGGAATCGGTCCCACCGAGTTGACATGTCAGTCCCACCGAAAATCCTAATGTTCGAATTTTGAACTAAATCGGTCTAACCGAGTTTCATGATTCAGTCCCACCGAGTTTGGTGATTTCTGTGTAATGGTTAGATTTTGTGTGGAGGCTATATATACCCCTCCACCCACTCTTAATTTGTTGTGAGAGCCATCAGAACATGCCTACACATCCAACATCCATTTTCTGAGAGAGAACCACATACACTTGTGTTGAGGTCAAGATCTTCCATTCCAACCACATAAATCTTGATCTCTAGCCTTCCCCAAGTTGCTTTCCACTCAAACACTCTTTCCACCAAATCCAATCCTATGAGAGAGAGTTGAGTGTTGGTGAGACTATCATTTGAAGCACAAGAGAAAGGAGTTCATCATCAATACACCATCTATTACCTTTTGGAGAGTGGTGTCTCCTAGATTGGTTAGGTGTCAGTTGGGAGCCTCCATCAAGATTGCGGAGTTGAACCAAGGAGTTTGTATGGGCAAGGAGATCGCCTACTTTGTGAAGATCTACCCTAGTGAGGCAATTACTTCGTGGGCGATGGCCATGGTGGGATAGACAAGGTTGCTTCTTCGTGGACCCTTCGTGGGTGGAGCCCTCCGTGGGCTCGCGCAACCGTTACCCTTCGTGGGTTGAAGTCTCCATCAACATTCATGTACGATAGCACCACCTATCGAAACCACGCTAGAAATCTCTATTTCTACATTGCGTTTGCTCCCTCAAACTACCCCCTTTACCTTCATATGCAATTGTTTTACATTCCGCGGCTATACTCTTAGAATTGCATGTGGAGGTTAATTACTTGACTTGTGCTAAGTTGTTAAAATCTGCGAAGACTTAAGATTTGGAAAAGGATAGATTTTTATTTGGTCAAGTAGTCTAATCACCCCACCTCTAGACATACTTTCGATCCTACACATTGATCCATTCATGAAACACACTCGCATATTAACTACACCCAATGCTCAAGTACGATCATAGTGCCTCCTAGCTGGTGCTTTTATAAGAGAAGATGGAGACTCAAATTCAAAATAAAAATTGCATGATGTAAAAGAAAGGCCCTTTGTAGAGGGAAGTTGGGATTAGTAGAGGTGCCAGAGCTCAAAGCGAAAAACTTAGAGATAAAAACATTTTAGGAGGTGTATCCCTCCCACCAACGAAAATGACTTAGAGTTCCCAACACTTTCCATTCTAGATATATCATAGGCGGTTCCCAAACAGAAAATAAAGTTTATTCCTTTTTCAACCATACTTTCACTTTACATGGTCAGTCGTATCCACGATTGCCCTCCATACCAACACTTTCCAAGGAATTTATTATTTGACATCATAAAGTAAATTCATTTTTCATTTCGGGACTGGGCATCCCTAATACCTTTGCCTTACTCTCGTGCAATGACAAGTGAATAAACACTCATCGTGAGAATAACACATCTACCATGGAAAATATTAGCCACCCCTCACTGCTCCGCGAGTGAAATGAACACACAAAAGAGAAGTTTATTTTGAAAATTAGAGATGGCACATACAAATTTGCTTAGAACGGCAAAAGAATACCGCATATAGGTAGATATAGTGGACTCATGTGGCAAAACTGGTTTAAAGGTTTTTGGATGCACTAGTAGTGATCATTCTTAGTGCAAAATGAAGGCTAGCAAAAGATTGAGAAGCGACCAACAAAGAAGCAAATAATCTCATAAGCAAGCATTAAGCATAATTAACACTGAATAATGCACCACAAGTAGGATACAATTTCATTGCACAATTATTAACTTTCGTGCTTGCATAGGGAATCGCAAACGTTAACACCAATATTCTTACTAAAGCACAATTACTCATCAACATAACTCACATATCACATCATCATATCTCAAAACTATTACTAAGAATCAAGTTTATTTTATCTAATGATCTTCATGAAAGTTTTTATTATATACTTCTTGGATAAGGTTTTTGGATGCACAAGTAGTTATCATACTTAGTGCAAAATGAAGGCTAGCAAAAGATTGAAAAGTGACCAACCAATAAACAAATAATCTCATAAGCGAGCATTAAACATAATTAACACCGAATAATGCACCACAAGTAGGATACAATTTTCATTGCACAATTATTGACTTTCGTGCTTGCATAGGGAATCACAAACCTTAACACAAATATATATTACTAAAGCATAACTACTCATCGACATAACTCACATATCAGATCATCATATCTCAAAACTATTACTAAGAATCAAGTTTATTTTGTCCAATGATCTTCATAAAAGTTTTTATTATATCCTTCTTGGATATCTGTCACTTTGAAACTAATTTTCATGTGCTGCTTTTGACAAACTCAAACAAATATAAGTGAAGATCGTGAGCATAATTTTTCTTTCTCTCAAAATAACTTAAGTGAAGCAAGAGAGGATTTCTTGAAAATTTTACTAACTCTCATAAAAATTTAAGTGAATCAAGAATGCATTTCTTCAAAAATACTAAATCACACCGTGCTCAAAAAGATATAAGTGAAGCACTAGAGCAAGTCCATAGCTCATAAAAAATTTAAGTGAAGCATCGAGAGAAATTCTAACAAGTCATGACATAATTTTGGCTCTGTGGAATAGGTGTGTCCACCAAGGAATCAAGACATAAAACACAAAATAAAACCTGCAAAGACTCATATCATACAAGAAGCTCCAAGCAAAACACAGAGTATGTGACGAATAAAAATATAGCTCCGCGTAAAATACCGATGGTTGTTAGAAGAAACAGGGGATGCCACTCGGGGGCATCCCCAAGCTTAATTGCTTTCTCTCTTTTGGATAATAGCTTGGGATGCCGGGGCATCCCCAAGCTTAGGCTTTTCTTACTCCTTATTCCTTCATCCATCGTAAGATAACCCAAAACATGAAAACTTAAATCACACAAAACTCAACAAAACCTTCGTGAGATCCGTTAGTACAAGAAAATAAACCACTACTATAAGTGTTGTATGAAACCAATTCATTTTTTGTTCTTGCATTATATCTACTATATTGAAACTTTTCTATGGCCAAAACTCATCAAATAAAACCATAGAGCTATCAAAATAAGCACAAAACGCAAAGAAAACAGAATCTTTCAAAAACAGAACAGTCTGTAGTAATCTGGGTGTTTCAAATACTTTTGTAACTCCAAACATTCTGAAACATTAGGACAACCTGAGAAATTTTTATGTTGATCTACTGCAAAAGGAATGGGTATTTTATCGCTCTCTGGTTAAAAATGAGAATTGTTTTCGTGAGCGCAAAAGTTTCTGTTTTTTTAGCAATGTCAAACAATTATCACCCAAGAAGATCCTAAAGGCTTTACATGGCACAAACACTAAGTAAAACACAGAAAAAACAATGACAATAGTTGCATAATTATACTAACACTCAAGAACAGGAAGCAAAAAGCAAAAATAAATTTTATTCATTGGGTTGCCTCCCAACAAGCACTATAGTTTTACGCCCTTAGCTAGGCATAAAGCAAGGATCTAAGTTGTGTCATCCTTGTTTCGATATCCATAAGATGCCCTCATGATTGATTCATATGGTGGCCTAATTCTTGTTCTAGGGGATTGTTCCATACCCTTCCTCAATGGAAATTGGAGCTCAATATTGCCTTCTTTCATATCAATCACGGCAACAATAATGCGTAAAAACGGTCTACCAAGAATAATTGGATAAGACAATGGGCACATAATTCCTATTTGAAATAATAAGAACATCATTAATTCTCCCCATTGGCTTTTTAATAGTAGAATCCGCCAAGTGAAAATTCAAAGAACATGATTCAATATCGGTAAGACCAAGCACATCACATAACGATTTCGGAATAGTAGAAACACTAGCACCCAAGTCACATAAACCAAAACCCTCATAATTTTTAATCTTGACTTTGATAGTAGGTTCCCATTCGTCATGCAATTTCCTAGAAATTGAAACTTCTAATTCCAATTTTTCTTCAAGAGCTTTCATCATAGCATCAACAATATATTTAGTAAAAGATTTATTTTGTTCATAAGCATGGGGTGAATTTATGAGGGATTGCAACAAAGAAATACAATCAATGAAAGAGCAACTATCATAATTAAAGTCTTTGTAATCCAAAAGAGTGGGCACATCACTAACTAAAGTTTTGACCTTTTCAAACCCACTTTTATCAATTTTCTCAACAAGATTTTCACCCTCTGAATCATCAGGACGCCTTATAACTAAAGTTGACTCTTCTCCAGTCCCTTTTTCATCAATCTTAACTTTACTAAACAAGGAATCAATAGAAGAAACACCAATCATTTAATGATCTTCATCACTTTTACGAAAATAATCACTAGAAAACGCTTTTTCTAAAAATTATCTTTTAGCTCTAAGCATAGTGGCTCTTTTCTTACTTTCATCCATAGAAAAATGAAGAGCGTTAATTGATTCGTCAACCTTAGGCACAAAAATTTTCATCTTGAGATTTTCCACATCATGAGAAATTATATCAACACTTCTAGACAAATCATCAATCTTATTCAACTTTTCTTCTATGGAAGTGTTGAAATTTTTTTGCGTGTTGATAAATTCTTTAATTTTATTCCCAAGATCAGAGTTGTTCCTATTATTATTATAAGAAGGATTTCCATAGGAATTACCATAATTATTAGAGGAATTACTAGGAAAAGGCCTAGGATCAAAGTTACCTCTATAAGCATTGTTGTTGAAATTATTTCGAGAGATAAAATTAACATCTACGGCATCGCTACTTTTCTCAATCAAAGTAGACAAATGCTTATCATTGAAATCAATAGGAGCACTTTTACTAGCAACCAATTTTATAAGAGTGTCAACTTTTTCACTTAAAGAAGAAATTTCTTCAACCGAATTAATTTTTTTACTAGTAGGAGCTGTTTCGGTATGCCATTGTGAATAATTTGCCATGATATTATCAAGAAATTTGGTGGCTTCACCCAAAGTAATTTACATAAAGGTACCACCCGCGGCGGAATCTAAAGGATTACGAGAAACAAAATTCAATCCGCATAAAAAATTTGTATGATCATCCAAAGATTTAACCAATGAGTTGAGCAATTCCTTAGCATCATTTTCGTCCTTTCCGAAGATTGTGCAACATGCTCATGTTCAAGTTGCTTGAAATTCATGATCTGGGTTCTAAGGGAAAAAATTGCGGGCAGAAAATACTTAGTGATAAAGGCATCTTTGCACCTATTCCAAGAATCGATACTATGGCGAGGCAAAGAAGAGAACCAAATTTTTGCAGAATCACGGAAAGAAAACGTAAATAATTTAATCTTCACAACATCATTGTCCACATCTTTTTTCTTTTGCATATCGCATAATTCCATGAAGGTATTAATATAGGATGCGACATCCTCATTAGGAGTACCGGAAAATTGATCTTTCATAACAAGATTCAGCAAAGCAATATTAATATCACAATTCTCCGCGCTAGTGGAGGGAGGAGCAAGCAGAGTGCCAATAAAATCATTGTTGTTGGTATTTGACAAATCACACAACTTGGTGTTCTCTTCAATCATGATGACTACACAACAAGATTGCACTCAAAAAAAGATCCGGCAAGAAAATGGCGAACAGAAAAGAGGGGCGATTAAAATGGCAATTTTTTTGAAGTGGGGGGAGAGGAAAACGAGAGGTAAATGGAAAATAATGTAAATTGTGAGGATATGAGATGTGTGATTAGGAACTTGGTATATGTTGAAAATCCTGCCCGACAATGGCGCAAAAAATAGGTGCGTTGACGGGGAAGTATCTTGACTTGATCCTCCCCGGCAACGGCGCCAGAAATTGGTGTGTTGATGGGAAACTATGTTAACTTGATCCTCCCCGGCAATGACGCCAGAAATTCCTTTTGATGTCGCTTGAAGCAACATCGGTATTTCCCCAAAGAGGAAGGGATGATGCATCACATCGGCATTAGGTATTTCCCTTAGATATGAAACCAAGGTAATCGAACCAACAGGAGAACCAACCAACATAATGTAAACATCACCTGCACACAAATAACAGCTACTCGCACGTCGATGTGTAAAAGGGGTTGTTAATCCCTTTTGGGTAGCGGGGCCCCAAGATGGACAAACAGATGTGAGAGAGTTGTAAATATTGATAGATCAAACGCTAAATAAAATAAATTGCAGCAAGGTATTTTTATATTTTTTTTAATAGATCTGAAAATAAAAGGCAAATAAAATAGATCGCGAAGGCAAATAATATGAGAAAGAGACCCGGGGGGCGTAGCTTTCACTAGTGGCTTCTCTCAAAAAAATAGCAAATGGTGGGTAAACAAATTACTGTTGGGCAATTGATAGAACTTCAAATACTCATGAAGATATCCAGGCAATGATCATTACATAGGCATCACGTCCAAGATTAGTAGACCGACACCTAACATCATCTACTACTATTACTCCACAGATTGACCCCTATCAAACATGCATCTAGTGTATTAAGTTCATGGAGAAACGGAGTAAAGCAATAAGAATGATGACATGATGTAGACAAGATCTATCTATGTGGAGATAGACCCCATCGTTTTATCCTTAGTAGCAATGATACATACGTGTTGGTTCCCCTTCTGTCACTGGGATCAATCACCGTAAGATCGAACCCACTACAAAGCACTTCTTCCATTGCAAGATAAATAGATCAATTTAGGCAAACAAAATATCAGAGAAGAAATACAAGTCTATAAGCAATCATGCATAAAGATATCGAAGAAACTCAAATACTTTCATGGATATAAAAAGATAGATCTGATCATAAACTTAAAGTTCATCCGATCCCAACAAACACACCGCAAAAAGAGTTACATCATATGGATCTCCAAGACACCATTGTATTGAGAATCAAATGATAGAGAGGAAGCCATCTAGCGACTAACTAAGGACCTAAAGGTCTACAAAGAACTACTCATGCATCATTGGAGAGGCACCAATGGAGGTGGTGAACCCCATCCGTAATGGTGTCTAGATTAGATCTGGTGGTTCTGGACTCTGTGGCAGCTGGAATTGATTTTCGTCGACTCCCCTAGCGTTTCTGGAATATTGGAGTATTTAAAGAGCGAAGAGGCGGTTCCGGGGGGCACCGAGGTGGAGACAAACCACCTGGGCACGCCTGGGCCTCCTGGCGTGCCCTGGTGGGTCGTGCTCTCCTCGGAGCACCCCTAGGCGCAACCTTGGCCCATTAGGTGTCTTATGGTCCATAAAAAATCTCCGTAAAGTTTCATGGCATTTGGACTCCGTTTGGTAATGATTTTCTGCGATGTAAAAAACATGCAAAAAACAGCAACTGGCACTTGGCACTATGTCAATAGGTTAGTACTAAGAAATGATATAAAATGACTCTAAAATGATTATAAAACATCCAAGATTGGTAATATAACAGGATGGAATAATCAAAAATTATAGATACGTTGGAGACGTATCAACACTCAAGAACAGAAAGAAAGAGGCAAAAACAAAATTTATTCATTGGGTTGCCTCCCAACAAGCGCTATCATTTGATTCCCCTAGCTAGGCATGATTCACAGATTCAAGTATTATCATCTTTCTCTTTATTTTCCTTAGGTGCATTTTTGTCAGGAGGTTTTGCAAAAGTAACTTGAAACACATTATACATACAAACTTTAGCATTATCAAGTTTCTTATCAACAAATCCCCTTTGATTTCTGGCAACAATCCAAGAATAGTTTTGCCAGCGGGCACCAGCGCGCGCCAGCGGGCGCAGTTTCCATATCGGTGCAAAGGAGACCGCACAGGCGCAGGTTCCTGAGGGGTGAGACAAAGGTTTCCCCTTTGGTGCAACAAGACCGAAGACCGCAAGGACGGCAGGAAGGATGCCATCGCCGAGCCCACAACCGCGTCACCGCCTGCCCTCTTTGCAGGCGAAGACCACCTTTTTTTAGGATAGGAGCGTCCTTGTGTTCCCGCTCAAATGGCCGTTGTGGGATTCCCTTCCCGCCTAAACATTTCGGGGGAAGAGGACCCTGGCCGCCTATATAAGTAGCTAGGGTTCCATCATAGAGGGGGATCGGCCCATTGGGACTTAGACTAGAAAATGAGCAAGAACATCCGCCTCCTCACCCTTCTTGAGCTCGCCTCCTGAGCTCAGGAAACCACTGTACTTGTTCATACTCGAGCCCTCGCGAGGCCAATCCACTAAAGCAGGACGTAGGGTTTTACACCGCAAGGTGGGCTGAACCTGGGTAAACTCTTGTGTGCTCTACTTGTTTGCTGGCTTGCATTCCATTCCCACCACCAGGAGAAGAGTGAGGCACTAGGTAGACGTGTAGTGGGAGAGATCTTTGTCACGCCCCTGTGTTCGAATCTTAAGGGTTTTGCAGAGCCCGAAATCCGACATTTGGCATGCCAGGTAGGGGGCGTGTCGAAATCTCGCCTCTCCGACGACCTCGCCTCCCCTCTTCTGCCCTGTGTCGCCATGGTGACACCTGCCGGCGGCATCCGCGCGGAGGCTGGAGTCGTCCCGTGGCCCGGGTGGCGTTGGCGGACCGCATCGCTCACGGGCGCTTCGTCCTCCACGTCGACGACCCATCGCCGGCCTGGCCACTGGGGAGCGGCCCACTACGCCACTCCCATTTCCCCTGGCCTCGCCGGCGGCGCTTCTAACTGCCCAGGAGATGCTCCGACACCGGCCGCCTGTGGCGGGGCTTGACACTTGAGTGGCTCGCCTCGGCAAGCTGTTGGACGCTGCCGGCGGAGCGCCACCGTCCCGCGGGGTCGCCTGCATCATCAGAGGATCCCAGGCACCGGCATCGGCCCGTCATGCCAAATCACACCTTCGACGGCTGGGGGCTACCGCTCAGCCGTAGGAGGCCCCGCAGGGGCTAGACGCGCAGGGGCACGTCATCGGCTTCAGCCCCGGCGCCGCACCAGAGCTACAACCGGCACATGCTTCCTCCCCACGGTATGTACCCCCACCATCTGTGGGGTGGCCATCACAAGGACCCTCGTCAACGATGGCGCCGAGCTCAGCATCCTCTCTATGGAGGCATTTGGTCGTCTGCCGGTGGCCTACGGGCAGCTCCTCCCCACCAAACCCTTCTCGGGAGTCGCGGGCTCGGCCGTCCCGCTCGGGCAGGTCCGCCTCCCCGTCACCTTCAAGACGCACGCCAATTACCGGACCGAGCTCATTGACTTCGACGTCGCGCCTGTACACCTGCCCTACAACGCCATCCTCGGCTCCTCGGCCATGGCCAAGTTCATGGCGGCGACTCACCGGGGCTACAACATCGTCAACATGCCCGGGAGCAGTGGGACCATCACCATCAAAGGAGACACCAAGGCCGCCCTTCAGGTCCTCGAGCATGCTTATCAAGCTGCTGCCGCGGCTCGCCCAACCGCAGAGGAGGCTCCGGAGGCCGCCGAAGCCGCTCCAGACAAAAAGAAACAACTCTTCTCTGAGGATCGCACCGAGACCAAGCAGCTACCCGTCGATGAGGGAGACGCGAGCTCCACTTTCACCATCGGTGCGGGCCTGCTTCTAGAGCAAGAGGAGGCATTGGTGGCCTTCCTCAGGGCGAACAAGGACGTGTTCGCATGGAAGGCGACCGACCTGGTCGGGGTACCTAGGCACATCATCGAACACCACCTTACGGTGTGCCCGAACGGACGACCTATCAAGCAAAAGGCGCGGCAGTAGGCTCCGGAAAGGCAGGCCTTCATCGTCCAAGAGACCCGGAAGCTAGAAGAAGCAGGCGTTATCCGGGAGGTGCGCCACCCTGAATGGTTGGCCAACCCCTCATCGTCCCGAAGAAAGGGGGCAAAGAGCGCATGTGCGTCGACTACACGAGCCTCAGTAAGTTCTGCCCTCAAGACCCGTTCCCTCTCCCTCGCATCGACCAGATCGTGGACTCAACGGCCGAGTGCGACCTGCTTTGCTTCCTCAATGCCTTCTTGGGCTACCACGAGATCAAAATGGCAGTACAAGACGTAGAGAAGACGTCGTTCCTGACCCCATGCGGGACCTATTGCTACATCTGCATGCCCTTTGGGCTGAGGAACGCAGGCGCCACCTTCCAGCGGCTGATGCACATCACCCTCGGCCCTCATCTCAGGAGGAATGCAGAGGCCTACGTCGACGACATCGTGGTCAAGTCCAAGGAGGCCAAGACCCTTGTTGGGGACTTGGAGGAAACGTTCGCCAACCTTCGCAAGGTGAACTTGTGCCTCAACCCGGAAAAATGTGTGTTTGGGGTCCCCTCGGGCAAGCTCCTGGAATTCCTGGTCTCGCACCGGGGCATTGAAGCCAACCCGGAGAAGGTCAAAGCCATCGAGAGAAATAAGCGGCCCACAACCCTGAAGCAAATGCAGAAACTTGCGGGATGTGTGACGTCCTTGGGTTGTTTCATCTCGAAGCTCGGCGAGCGCGCCCTCCCCTTCTTCAAGCTCATGAAGAGGAAGAGGCCTTTTGAGTGGACTCCGGAGGCCGATGCTGCCTTCCATGATCTCAAGAAGTACCTCACCAGCCCGCCGGTTATGGTGGCGCCAAGGCCTCAGGAGCCCTAGATCCTTTATCTCGCCGCTACGCCTCATTCCGCCAGCGCGGCACTGGTAGTGGCACTAGAGGAAAGGGTCAGTGGCCAGAGCTCGCGGAACGACCCGATGCCCTCCGGAACTCCGTTGCCCCACGACACGACCTTCGGAGCCGACACGGCCGCAACGTCTAGCGACCCCGCCGGCCTGTGTACAGCTCCTGAGCCATCGGAAGCGCCTGAGGGTCCCGCATCACCAACCCTCGTGGAGCATCCCGTGTACTTCGTCAGCACGGTGCTCCGCGACGCTCGCTCAGGCTACCACATGCCCCAGAAGCTGCTTCTGGCGCTCCTCGTTGCTTCCAGGAAGCCGCGCCACTATTTTCAAGGCTATCCCATCAAGGTCGTCTCAGCCTACCCCCTGGAGAAGGTACTCCGGGGCCCGAACGTCGTCGGGAGGGTTGCTGAGTGGAACATCGAGCTGTAGGCATTCCAGCTAGAGTTCAGCACCACGTGGGTCATCAAGGGGCAGCGCTGGATGATTTCGTGGCAGAGTGGACCGACGCTTCGGACCAGGGGGCTGGCGAGGACCGCTCGCTAGCCCCAGGCGACGAAACTCCGGATGGATGAGTGGTATATTTTGATGGTGCCTTTTTGCGCCTTGGCGCGGGGGCTGGCGCCATGCTAGTATCACCCACTCAGGACAAGCTCCGCTACGCTATGCAACTTTGCTTCCAGCGTGGCGAAAAGGTCTCCAACAACATCGCGGAGTACGAGGGCCTAATCGTCGGGCTCAAGGCCGCGGCCACATTAGGGGTGAAGCGTCTCACCATCAAAGGCGACTCGCAGCTCCTCGTCAACTTCTCTAACAAAAGAGTACAAGCCCAAGGACGAACACATGGAAGCGTATCTGGAGGAGGTGCGCAAGATGGAGAAGCGGTTCCTAGGGCTGGAGCTGCAACTTGTGCCGAGGGGCACGAATAACGAAGCAGACGACATTGCCAAGCGGGCCTCCCGACGAGAGCCACAGGAACCAGGTGTCTTCGAGGAGCGCTTGCTCAGGCCATCGGCGGCGCCACCTACTACAGAGCCGGCATCCACGCGTGAGGGGCTGCCAGCGGCTCCTGAGGTTGGCGCACCACCCTGTGGACCGCCCTCCGGAGACCGCCTGCTGCTCGCCGCTGAACCTGAGGAAGATTGCTGGACTGAGGAACTCAAGGCATACCTACTGCGCGGCACCTTGCCGGAGAAGGAGGAGGGCGCGGAACGTGTGGCTCGGCATGCCTCGGCCTACTGCATCCAGACAGTGAGCTCTACAGGAGGCGCCCTAATGGCGTCTCGCTAAAATGCATCTCGAGGAGGCAAGGACAGGAGGTGCTGGCCGACATCCACGGAGGGGATTGTGCCCATCATTCATCATCCCGCACCCTCGTTGGCAAGGTCTTTCGTAGCTGCTTCTACTACCCACAGCGTTGGACGACGCCACGGAGCTCGTGCGAGCCTGCGAGGCATGCCAGTTCCATGCCAAGCAAATCCATCAGCCAGCGCAAGATCTTCAGACCATCCTGCTCTCCTGGTCCTTCGCGGTCTGGGGGCTGGACATCCTGGGACCATTCCCCCAAGCGGCAGGGGGCTACCGTTTCCTCTATGTCACCATCGACAAGTTCACCAAGTGGGCCGAGGTGGAGCCGGTGCGCACGATTCCCGCAGGATCGGCCGTCAAGTTCATCAAGGGCCTCGTGACCCGCTTCGGCATCCCCAACCGCATCATCATGGATAACGATTCGCAGTTCACGAGCAATCTCTCCAGATCATATTGTGCTAACCTTGGAACGCAGATCTGCTACGCCTCAGTGGCCCACCCAAGGAGCAATGGGCAGGCCGAACGCGCCAATGCAGAGGTCCTGCATGGCCTCAAGACGCGCAGCTTCAAGAAAAAGCTCGAGGCCTGTGGCAGGGGCTGGATCAACAAGCTCCAATCCATGTTGTGGTCAATCCGCACCACCGCAACCAAACCTATGGGAGAAACCCCGTTCTTTCTCGTTTATTGTGCGGAAGCAGTCCTCCCTCACGAGGTCAAGCGTCGCTCCCCACGGGTCTTGGCTTTCGATGAGGAACGCCAGGACGCCGCCAGGCGGATGGACCTCATGCTCGGCGAGGAGGGCCGCCGCGGAGCTGCGCTCAGGGCAGCGCGATATCAGCTGGCGCTACGGCGGTATCATTGCCGCAGCGTCCACTCAAGAACATTGGAAGCTGGTGACTTGGTCCTGAGGCGGGTCCTCTCCAGGGAAGGGCTACTCATGCTCTCGCCTATGTGGGAGGGCCCGTTCAGAATCGCCCGTGTCTCTAGGCCAGGCGCTGTGCGCCTGGAGACGCAGGATGGGATACTCATCCAGAATTCCTGGAACATTCAGCACCTCAGGAGGTTCTATCCATAATCAAGGCTCCGTGCTAGTGAAGACAATCAAGGCTCCGTGCCCGTGAAGGTCTCCGCTCGTGACACTCTCACGTAATAATGAGTTGGAGCTATACACACCTCGGAGTCTCCTGTGCGTTGCCTACGGGCCCTCAGATCGGGCTCCCACCCACGTCCCAGTGGCAGTCCTTAGCTCCGCGCTGGGAAGAAGACGTAGCTAGGGGTCGGAGGCGACCTTTTTCCTTTTTTTGCCTTGGTGTTTGGCTGTCAGCCTTTTCTACTTCCTTGGCTGTCAGCCCTTCCTCTACCCCATGCTATGAAGTTTTCCGAGTTTATTGCGGTTTGCTATGGTTTCGCTCGTTCTTCTCGTGCTGCACTCAAGTTCAGTTCTTTGGGCCAGGCGGCACCGCTTATCCTCCCTTGCGCGCCTCGCACGTGGGGGATGGGATACGGCCGGTCTCAGCTCTCAGTTACCGTGACCTGACGACCTCACCTTGCCAAGCCTGCTCAGGCTCTGGCGTCAGGCTCTTTAGCCCTCATGACTTACTTCGCCAAGCCTGCTCGGGCCTTGGCATATCAGTACTCGCTCTGCGCTCTTAAGTGAGCTCAAGGGCGCGAGCCCTCCTCAACTCACCAAAGCTCACCTACGCTCGGGGGCTCCGAGCCCGGCAGTCCTCATAACTCACCCGGGGGCTCGTGACATCAGGAGGCCACCCACCTCAGGACTTCGTCTCACGACAAGCGTATCACACAAGCTAAGTAATTTCATCCAGAACGAAAATAACAGCAGACTTCCATTTCATGCATACATGTCATTATTCATTACACGCCCACCCGAGGCAGCTTAAACTAAATATAGGAAGGAAATGGAGAAAATCTAAAACGAGGGCAAGGCGGGTTCGGAGCTTGTGGATCGGTGTAGTCAGCACCTCAACCAAGTCGGAGCCCTACTCCTCGCACTTCACCGAAGAGCGGCGGCGCGAGGGCCCCTCCTCCTTGGCGAGCCGGGCGCGGCAGAGCGGCCGCCCAGGGTAGCCCGCCGCTGCTGGAGGAGCTGCTACTGCCACAGAGGGGGGACCCGCGGTGCCTGCCGAGGCCGAGGTTGCCTTCAGAGGAAGAGCTGCCCCTCAGGACGCTGTCGCCACCCTCCTCGTCGTCGTACATCTCTGGGAAACACCCAAGGCGCCTTCCTCCCTCCGAGATGGCCTTGACGAGCAGCGACGACACCCCGCCGTACTTGAAGTGGAGGGTGCACTTTCCCTGCAGCTGGCGCGCACGGGCGAAGGATTGCCAGCCACGACCAAGGAACACGTCGCCTGAAGCAAGGACCTCGACCCCCACCCAGAAGGCTCCGCTACAGCACCCGTCGGCTTGCAGCCAAACACCATCGGGCCCTTCTTTCGGCAGTTCGGCGCGGAACCAGCGGGGAAGCCGGAGCCACATGCTTCCGGGTTTCTCCACCCACATCACGAATTCGGAGGCTGCATCAGAGGAGTGGAGTTGCCCGAGCGGGGGATGGTTGGGCGCTGGTCGCCCCCCTGCGCCACCGCGGCCACGGCCGCCGCCACCAAGAGGAGAGGCTCCACGCCTCTCGTCGGCGACCCCGTCGGAGCCCGAGAAGCCGCACCCGCTTCCCCAAGGAACCGTCACGGCCGTGGCGGCATGCTTGGGGGGACGCCCGCGGCCCCTCTTCAGCGGCGGCGAAACCAGCTCCTTCACACCCTTGCCCCTCTCTGCGGTGGAGGACTTCCTCAGCGGCGCCATGGAAATCTTGGGGTGAAGGGGAACAAGGGAAGGAGGGAGGATGGTGGCGCTGGCTTGAAGATGGCCCGGGGACTTCCTCCCAGGGCCTCATTTATAGGGTGAGGAAGGCCAACCATAGCTTGGTCATGGCCATGATGGCCGCGTCGCTCGCTCCAGGGAGTCATCTAATCACACGGTTACCAAGGTTGTGTGGGGAGTGGAGTCGCCACGTCCCATCCAACCGTCACGCGCTAGCCTAGCCCGTAGTCTTTGGGGCCCGCGGCGCTTCGTCCTCGACTAGGCTTCGCCCAGAAGCCAACTCCATGCGCGCCTTGGGCCCGGGGGCAACTGTCGGCGTATTGGGAACTAGGGTACCTAGACTTGCCTGTCTGCAGCCCACGTCGCATTCCTGGTACGGCCCGGTAGGGCACAGTTGATCGACCATCTGCTCAAGACCCTCGCAAGGAAAATGACCCAGACCTCCTCAGGGAGCGACCTCACCTAGGCTACGCTGGAGGGGCGACCAAGACCTCTCCCTAGAGTGGCCTCGGCTAGGCTGCTTCAGGAAGGCGGAGATCTCAAGGCAAGGGCTGCCTCAGGAGGAGACACTGAAGCAAGCCATGACGAACCGTGCCAGCGGGCACCAGCGCGCGCCAGCGGGCGCAGTTTCCATATTGGTGCAAAGGAGACTGCACAGGTGCAGGTTCCCGAGGGGCGAGACAAAGGTTTCCCCTTTGGTGCAACAAGACCGAAGACCGCGAGGACGACAGGAAGGATGTCATCGCCGAGCCCACCACCGCGTCACCGCCTGCCCTCTTTGCAGGCGAAGACCACCTTTTGTCAGGATAGGAGCATCCTTGTGTTCCCGCTCAAATGGCTGTTGTGGGATTCCCTTCCTCCCTAAACATTTCGGGGGAAGAGGACCCTGGCCGCCTATATAAGTAGCTAGGGTTCCATCATAGAGGGGGATCGGCCAATTGGGACTTAGACTAGAAAAGGAGCAAGAACATCCGCCTCCTCACCCTTCTTGAGCTCGCCTCCTGAGCTCAGGAAACCACTGTACTTGTTCATACTCGAGCCCTCGCGAGGCCAATCCACTAGAGCAGGACGTAGGGTTTTACACTGCAAGGTGGCCTGAACCTGGGTAAACTCTTGTGTGCTCTACTTGTTTGCTGGCTTGCATTCCATTCCCACCACCAGGAGAAGAGCGAGGCGCTAGGTAGACATGTAGTGGGAGAGATCTTCGTCACGCCCCTGTGTTCGAATCTTAAGTGTTTTGCGGAGCCCGAAATCGGACAACTGACATCGAAAATCTCTTTTGTACAGTTAGTGGTGAGATAACCTTGACGCCACCCAGTACTGCGGAGGGAGTTCGGGAGTATTGCCACAACTCGTATAACGGATGCTTTTCGAAGGTTGAGGTACACGATTTTTGGAGTTTTCTATGTTATGTGTTGACGGATGGATACAGTTGGAGCGTAGGGTTTGTTAGTTGTGTGATATATATTGTGCCTCCCTGTATCCCTAACACTAGATATTTGGTATGTGATTGGGTGATCCTTACCATTTATTTGTTCCTGTTGTACCTTGTTGTTTCCTTCATCAACCTTTATCTAAGTGGCTTCTCACCTTAATGGTCGTGTAATGTTAACTTTTGAATTCATTCCTTCAATCTCTGTTCGAATGTTTATTGTGAAGACTATATGTTGCATTTTCTATCCATTGATTCAGCTTGTCTATCTATCTATCACGGTTCTAACGGATGTCACCCTCTTCAGGATGGCCCCTCCAACGCGTCTGAATCCGGACCACAATGATGGAGATCAGGCGAACCCTCCGCCTACGGCACCTCCTCTGCCATCGGAGGCATGGAAAGCTGTCATGGAAGCCACCAACACCAATACCCATATGCTTTTGCAACTCTTGCAAGAGTGCAACCAAGGCCACGGAGACCAACGGAATCAAGTTCAAGGACAATTCAACAATCAGCCTCAGTTTGCTACCCTTAACCAGTTTCTTGCAAATCATCCAAAGTCTTTCAGCAACTGTGCCGAGGCCATGGACGCCGATGATTGGCTCGTGGACATCAACAAGCATTTTGAATGTAGCAATGTCAGGCTTGAGGACTATGTCAAGTTTGCTTCTTTTCAGCTCAAGGACCAAGCAGCTGATTGGTATCAGCAATACAAAGATTCCAAAGGAGGTCGAGTGATTACCTAGGATGACTTCTCCCGGGATTTTAAAGCTCATCACATTCCAACAAGTGTTGTTGAGAGCAAGCATGAGGAATTCCACAATCTCATGCAAGGAAGCATGTACGTGTATCAATACAACATCCAGTTTCAGAAACTTGCTCGCTTCGCAAGGCAGGACGTTCCTAATGCATGATCTATCACTTCAGGGGTGGCCTCGGAGAGGATCTGCAGATAGCGCTCGTTCTTGTTTAGCCTACTCAGTTCGATCAGTTCTATAACATGGCCCTCAAGCAAGAAAGTGCTCAGCTCAAGTGCGAGGCTTCAAAGAAGAGATTTCGGAATGCAGTTCAGTCTTCTTCTTCCTCACAAGAGGTAGCTAAGCAGCAGATGTTCTGGCTTTGTCCACCACCTCCGTTTCGTCAGCCTTACCAGCAGAAGAACAAAGGTGGCCATGGATCTTCCCACCCACCCAACCTAGCCTATCAGAACAAGTCTCACACTCAAGCTCCGAAGTAAGGTCCTCCTACTCCTTATCATCGTCCGCTCTCAGAAGTTACTTGCAACAAGTGTCAACGGAAAGGTCACTATGCAAACAAGTTCTTTAACCAAAGGCGCCTTCCTCCTCCTCCTCCTGTGAGGTCCTCAAGCAGTGCAGTGGTCAAGCATAATCCCAAGGCTGCAAGGGTGAACATGATGAATGCAACTCAAGCAGAGGATTCTTCAGAAGTGATCATGGGTAATCTTCCAGTTAATGGTATTCCTGCAAATGTTTTATTTGATACTGGTGCATCTATTTCATTCATATCAAGGCCTTTTGCATCCATGCACAATTTTCATATTGTTGATCTGCCTAAGATGATATTGGTTTCCTCTCCGGGTTTGTTCATGAATACCAAAATGATGGCTCCGGATGATGGCATCAAGATGGGCAACTATAAATTTTTGTCTTCTCCAATGGTTATTGGCGACTCGGATATTGATCTAATTCTTGGCATGGATTGGCTTTCTAAGCACAAGGCTACCCTTGATTATGCTGCCAGGGAGATTAAACTGACACACTCTTCTTAGGATGTGATCATCTGTGCTGCTCATGATGAAACCATTTGGTTGTTCTCTTTCAATGAGAAGGGCGAGTTAGACGCTATCTCTCAGATTCCAGTTGTTTGTGAGTACCAAGATGTCTTTCCAGAATAGCTTCCGGGTATGCCTCCTCACCAGCCAGTTGAGTTCGTTATCGATCTTGAGCCCGGTACTGAACCGTTTGCAAGCGTCCATACAAACTTGGACCAAAGGAGCTGAAGGAATTGAAGAAACATCTCAATGAATAAGAGCGTGTGGGTTTGATCAGATCGAGTTCATCTCCCTGGGGTTGTGGTGTTCTTTTTGTCCAAAAGAAGGATGGCACGGACTGACTTTGCGTCGATTATCATCCATTGAACAAGAAGACAATCAAGAACAAGTATCCACTTCCCAACATCAATGATCTATTCGAGCAACTTAAATGTGCAAAGGTGTTCTCCAAGCTTGACCTTCGTATGGGTTATCATCAGATTCGCATTCATGAAGAAGAAATCCCCAAGAGAGCATTCAGAACAAGCTTTGGTTCTTATGAATATACTATCATGTCTTTCGGCCTTGTCAATGCCCCTACAACATTCTCTCGTATGATGAACTTCATCTTCAACCCCTACACAAATGAATTCGTCCTGGTGTATCTCGATGATATCTTGGTGTTCTCCAAGAATAAGAAGGATCATGCCAAACATTTGTGATTCGTGCTTGACAAGCTCAGAGAGTATCAATTCTACGCGAAGTTCTCCAAATGTGAGTTTTGGCTTGATGAAGTTCTTTACCTTGGTCACATCATCTCCACTAGGGGCATTGCTGTGAATCCAGAGAAGATTTCGGCAATTGTCAATTGGGAGCCTCCTTAGAATGTCAAGCAGCTCCGCAGTTTCCTTGGGCTTGCAAGCTATTGCCGAAGATTTGTTGAGAATTTCTCAAAGATTGCTAAGCCTCTTTCCAACCTCCTCCAGAAGCATGTCAAGTATTCCTAGACTCCTGAGTGTGACATTGTTTTCAACACTCTCAAAGAGAACCTAGTCTCAGCTCCTATCCTAACTCCTCCTGATGAATCCAAGCCATTCAAAGTTTTCTGTGATGCCTCATTGCAAGGTCTCGGTGCCATGAAAGTTGTTGCCTATACTTCTTGTCAGTTGAATCCCAATAAAAGGAACTACCCCACTCACGATCTTGAGTTGGCAACAGTTGTCCATGCATTAATAACATGGAGACATCTCTTGTTGGGAAGGCAAGTGGACATTTTCACCGATCACAAGAGCCTCAAATATATCTTCACTCAACCCATCCTCAACCTCAGGCAAACTCGTTAGGTCGAAATGATTCAATAGTACAATCCAAGTATTTAATATACTCCATGCAAGGATAATGTGATTGCAGATGCTTTGAGCAGGAAGGCTTATTGTAATAGCTTAATTCTCAAGCCATTCCAACCACATCTTTGTGAAGCTTTCCGCAAGCTCAACCTCAAAGTTGTTCCTCAAGGTTTTCTTGCCAACCTTCAAGTCACTCCAACTTTGGAAGACCAAATTCCTGAGGCACAACTCCTTGATACCATCGCGAAGAGGGTGAAACACGATATTGCCAAGGGCTTACCAAAACACGATATCACATTGATGACAGGGACACCTTATTCTTCGAGGACCAGATTATGGTTCCTAAAGGTGATCTACGGAAGGTCATAATGAACGAAGCGCACAATTCTCTTCTTTCCATTCATCCAGGCAGTTCGAAGATGTACCATGACCTCAAGCACTCGTATTGGTGGACTCGAATGAAGCGAGAGATTGCTCAATTCATGAATGAATGTGATGTCTGTCGAAGGGTAAAAGCGGAACATCAACGACCAGCTGGTCTCCTCCAACCTCTTGCTATTCCAGAATGGAAGTTTGATCTTATCAAAATGGACTTTGTCACTGGATTTCCCAAGTCCAAGCGTGGGAATGATGCTATCTTCGTTGTCATTGACAAGCTTACAAAAGTGGCTCATTTCCTTCCAATCAAAGAATCTACCACGACAGCTCAGTTGGCAGAGCTATACACCTCCAGAATTGCCTTGTTGCACGGTATTCCGCAATTGATCTCCTCGGACCATGGAAGCATTTTCACGTCTAAGTTCTAGGACTCTTTCCAGAAGGCCATGGGCACCAACATTCGCTTCAGCACGACTTTCCATCCTCAAACAAGTGGCCAAGTCGAGCTTCTCAATCAATTCCTCGAAGACATGCTCAGATCCTGTGTCATCTCTTTGGATATGAAGTGGGAATATTGTCTCCCATGTGCCGAGTTATCCTACAACAATTGCTTCCAAGCAAGTTCGGGCAAGGGCCCATTCGAAATCCTTTATGGTAGAAAGTGACGTACTCCTCTCAATTGGTCCGAGACAAGTGAACGCCAACTTCTTGGCAACAACTTGATCACATAAGCTGAAGAAATGTGTAAAGTCATCCGTGAAAATCTCAAAGTCGAGTAATCGCGCCAGAAGGGTTACTATGATAGCAAGCACCATGACTTCGCTTTCGAGATCGGAGACCATGTCTACCTCCGAGTCTCTCCAATGAAAGGCACACAATGCTTTGGTATCAAAGGGAAGCTTGCCCCGAGATACGTGGGTCCTTTCAAGATCACTGCCAAAAGAGGCGACCTCGCCTATCAACTCGAGCTTTCGTCCAACTTTGCAAACGTGCACGATGTGTTTCATGTGTCACAGCTTCGCAAGTGCTTCAGGACGCCTAAGCGCACTATCAACTTCGAAGAGATTGATCTCCAAGAAGACTTGTCTTGTAATGAGCATCCCGTTGCCATTCTTGAAGAAGCCAAGAGCAAAACTCGCAAGAAGTCAATCAAAATCCTGAAAGTTAAGTGGTCTCACCATTTCGACCGAGAACCACCTAGGAGCGCGAGGATCACCTCTGTTCCGAATATCCGGAGTTCTTTCACTCCTAGATCTCGGGTCGAGATCCTCTTGTAGTGGTGGAGAGTTGTAACGCCCCGGATGTAACTTTCCATAATTGTAACTCCAACTCTTGCCATTTCTGGCTATGTGATATGTTATTTCCTTTGTGGTTGGTTTTTGTCTTTGTTTCGCATTTTTTTCATGTCATGCATTCCATCTCATGTCATCATGTGCATCTCATTTGTATTCGTGTTCGTCTGATGCATCCGGTCATTTTCCCCGTTGTCCGTTTCGGAATCCGACACTCCCACATGCACCTGTTGCATCTCTCAGATCTCGTTTCGTGAGCGGGAGAAAAATGTTCTTGGAATGGGCCGAGATTTTTCGAGTGGCCTTGGTACATCACCGATAGGCTGCCTGTCAAATTTTGTTCCATTTGGAGGTCGTTTGCTGCCCCAACGGTTAACCGGGTAACCGCAATAACCCCTCTCTCATTGCAACCCAGCACCCCTCCAAAATAGCCCACTAGCCCATCTAAACCCCCTCCATGCTCTCCGTCGTTGTATCATGATCGTGTGGGCAAAAGCCACACCTCATTTGGTGTAACCGCCCCAAAATTGGGTTATCAATTTTTGTGCTGTTATTCCTTCATGGCATTTGTTTTTAAATTTTTCTCCTAAGTTTGCTGGATGACTTTAAGAATTCTTGCCATTTCCAACCTTTCAAAATCTTGCTCATGTCTTTGTCAGTGGGCAAGACCTCATTTGCAGCATCTCAAACCCTAATTCCAATTTTTGGACTTTGAATATGCCCTTTGTGAATACAAAGGAGTCATCATTTTCCTTGATCTTTTGATCATCCCAATTGTTCCCACAGACCCTCCTACCTTTCTAAACCTTGGATATGCAAAAATATTGGTAAGTCCTATGCAATAGTTTTCATTTGTGATTTATTCCTTTTCTTGTCTTTCTGACGAATAAAATCCAAAGGCATAGCTAGTCATCTCCTAAATTCATGAGAATTTGTGGAGATGATATTTGTGCCTAACCTCAGCTCTCGCAAAAATATTGGCCACTTTTAAATAAGGGAAGTTGCCTTTTCCTATTTTAAGCCAATATTGCATTTCTGCCATTTTCCAAAGGAGCTACCATTTTTATAGCAAGGAAAATTCCCAAATAATTTGTGGAGCTTTTACTTGATATACCTTCACCATTTCCATCCAAATCCATGCTTCAAAGATCATAATTTGAGCACATGATCCAATGCAAGTTTCTGCCCTGTTTGAAATTTTTGCAAAGGAAGTGCTTGAACCCTTGATCCATTGGAGGTGAAATTTTGCAGGGTATTTAACATTGATAAATCAGCTCTGGATTCCAAAAATCAGCTCAATTCATCTATCCAATATTCCTTGGCAATTTTCTCAAGTTTCTGGTTAGATTGCTTGTCTGTGAGGGAAGTACCCTCATTGATGATCAAAATGAGCTGAAACTTTTCCATCTGTCTCTAATGACCATATCATCATTTTCCACCGAGATTCAGCTCATTCCATTGAACTATGTGAGCACAGGAGCAATTATCTATTTCTGTCCACATTTTCAGTTTGTGAAGCAAGTATATTATATCTTGCTCCATTATGGCTTAAAACATTCCCAAGCCTTATCCTAGCCCTGTAACCTACCTCCACAAAATTTTGGCTCATTTCAGTCAGCCATTTGGCCTGAAGATTTTTCTCAAGTTTCTGGGTAGAAATAATAGATGTGAAGGAAGTACCATCTTGGCAAGTCCATTTGGTATGAAATTATTACAGCATCATTATATGCCCAAATCATCAAGCTTTGTGAAGTTTTAGCCTAATCCATCACTCCTAGTGAGTGCTTCTTCATCATTTGATTTCTGGACCAGATTTGGTAGTTGCACTTCAACTATATTAAATCTTTTTCCAAATGACCTCATAATTCCCAGGACCGTAGTCTTTGCTACTCTAAGACTCCCAGACATCAATTTTACCTTTTAACCTCTCTGGTCTTACCTCTAGGATGTGGTCAAGTTCGCTACAGCAAACTTGTGGAGCTTAGTTTACTTAGCTCCCTTTGTTTATGCTCGTTTCTTTACCCTTAGTTTACCTTGGATGGACTACGCTGTAGACATGAGCTGGCATCATTAAAGAACCGAGAGCGCGCCTTTCCCGTGGTGACCACAAGAGTAGACAACCAAAACGGTTGTCTACGCACTGTTCTCGTCGGCAGCGCTGCTCCGACCGGCTCTGGCCTCCCCATTAATGTCCTACACCTCCCTCTCGATGTTTTATTCCCTCTGGACATCTGGCCCCCTCTGTTTTCTTCTCCGGTGAGCCGTTCCAACGACCGAACAGTGAGCTCCATGGCCATCGTCGCCTTCCTTGCTTCTGTCCTCTTCCTCCTCTCGTCTCCAAGCGCTGCTCGTCTCCGTGAGGCTCTGGCGTCGTCCGCTTCCTCCTCGTCGCCTTCCCGCCGCTTCCCGTGAGCCTTGGCTGCGCCTACCGACACTACGCCATCGTCGACGCACGGACACGTCGCCTGCCATCTGCCACCTCCTCCCCTCACCCTCGAGCTCTCCCCGCGTCTATAAGTAGCCCTCCCGAGCCCCCTTGTAGTCCACAACCCTCCCCAACCACTCGCAGCTCTCCCCCTTGCCTCGGAGCTCCCCATCCCCTACAATGGCCGAAGGCCACCGCCCAAATCGCCCTCGACCACTCCATACTTGAAGCCCTTCCCCTCCCTTTCTTCCTCATGCGCGGCACCCCCAGGAGCTCACGAAGGCGCTCCCATCATCCGTTCTATGGGGAAGCCCTACTGGCGCCACCTCTCTCATGTCGAGCTGCATCCGGGTCTCCCGAGCTGTGGCGCCGATGCTGCAAGTCGCCTCGAGCCACCCTTCTGCTACCTACAGGCACGGCGTGGACTGGCAGAGCTCCAGCGCGCATCTCCCGGCCCTCCCGTGCCGCCAATCACCGGCTCTGGCGAGAGCCGCGGCACACCTCTGCCTCGGCGTCAGGATGGAGAAGAAGAACCAGGTGGGGGAGAGAGAAGATGCCATGAGCCCTGCCTGTCATTGTCTCGGTGCTGACGTGGCGGGACCACTGACTGGATTAACTGGAGACGCCTCCCGCATAGTATGCTTTCCCCTGGAGAAGGCGTATTATGCCGCAGTTGATGGAGTCTTGGACTAAGGGGTCCTCGGGCGTCCGGCCTATTATCCATGGGCCGGACTGATAGGCTATGAAGATATGAAGACCAAAGGTTGCCCCCTTGTCCAGATGGGACTCTCCTTGGCGTGGAAGGCAAGCTTGATGACTGGATATGTAGATTCCTTTCTTTGTAACCGACCTTGTGTAACCCTAGATCCTCCCGGTGTTTATATAAACCGGAGGACTTAGTCCGGATAGGAGACTCATTATCATAGCCATACAAGCTAGACCTCTAGGGTTTAGCCATTATGATCTCGGGGTATATCAACTCTTGTAATACTCATATTCATCAATATCAATCAAGCAGGACATAGGGTATTACCTCCATAGAGAGGGCCTGAACCTGGGTAAACACCGTGTCCCTTGTCTCCTGTTACCATCGACCTTAGACGCACAGTTCGGAACCCCATACCCAAGATCCGCCGGTTTTGACACCGACATTGGTGCTTTCATTGAGAGTTCCTCTGTGGCCCCTTCAATCGTCAATAATGACGCTGTCCAAGGCGAAACTTTTCTCCCCGAACAGATCTTCGTGTTCGGCAGATTCGCATTGCGGGCCAATTCGCTTGGCCATCTGGAGCAGATCGAAAGCTACGCCCCTGGCCATCAGGTCAGATTTGGGAGCTCTAACTACGTTGCGGACTGATGACCCACAAGTATAGGGGATCTATCATAGTCCTTTCGATAAGTAAGAGTGTCGAACCCAACGAGGAGTAGAAGGAATGATAAGCGGTTTTCAACAAGGTATTCTCTGCAAGTACTGAAATAAGTGGCAGCAGATAGTTTTGTAATAGGATAAATTGTAACGAGCAACAAGTAACAAAAGTAAATAAAGTGCAGCAAGGTGGCCCAATCCTTTTGTAGCAAAGGACAAGCCGGAACAAACTCTTATAATAGGAAAAGCGCTCCCGAGGACACATGGGAATATCGTCAAGCTAGCTGTCATCACAATCATATGATTCGCGTTTGATACTTTGATAATTTGATATGTGGGTGGACCGGTGCTTGGATGTTGTTCTTACTTGAACAAGCATCCCACTTATGATTAACCTCTATTGCAAGCATCCGCAACTACAACAAAAGTATTAAGGTAAACCTAACCATAGCATGAAACATGTGGATCCAAATCAGCCCCTTACGAAGAAACGCATAAACTAGGGTTTAAGCTTCTGTCACTCTAGCAACCCATCATCTACTTATTACTTACCAATGCCTTCCTCTAGGCCCAAATAATGGTGAAGTGTTATGTAGTCGACGTTCACACAACACCACCAGAGGCTAGACAACATACATCTTATCAAAATATCAAACGAATACCAAATTCACATGACTACTCGTAGCAAGACCTCTCCCTTGTCCTCAGGAACGAATGTAATTACTCACAAAGCATATTCATGTTCATAATCAGAGGGGTAATAATATGCATATAGGATCTGAACATATGATCTTCCACCAATTAAACCAACTAGCATCAACTACAAGGAGTAATCAACACTACTAGCAACCTACTAGCACCAATCCCAGACTTTGAGACAAGAATTGGATACAAGAGATGAACTAGGGTTTGGAGATGAGATGGTGCTGGTGAAGATGTTGATGGAGATTGCCCTCTCCCGATGAGAGGAGCGTTGGTGATGATGATGGTGATGATTTCCCCCTCCGGAGGGAAGTATCCCCGGCAGAACAGCTCTGCCGAAGCTCTAGATTGGATCCGCCAAGGTTCCGCCTCGTGGCGGCGGAGTCTCGTTCCAAAAAGTTCCTCCTTATTTTTTTCTCATCGAAACACCTCATATAGGAGAAGATGGGCATCGAAGAGCCACCAGGGGGCCCACGAGGTAGGGGGGTGCTCCCTAGGGGGGTCGCGCCCCCCACCCTCGTGAGAAGGGTGTGGGCCCCCTGGCCTTCATCTTTGGCGTGGATTTTTCTTTATTTCTTTTAAGACGTTCCGTGGAGTTTCAGGACTTTTGGAGTTGCGCAGAATAGGTCTCTAATATTTGCTCCTTTTCTAGCCCAGAATTCCAGCTGCCGGCATTCACCCTCCTTATGTAAAGCTTGTAAAATAAGAGAGTAGCCATAAGTATTGTGATATAAAGTGAAATAACAGTCCATAATGCGATAAATATCAATAAAAAAGCATGATGCAAAATGGACGTATCAACTCGCCCAAGCTTAGACCTCGCTTGTCCTCAAGCGAAAAGCTGATAACAATAAATATGTCCTCGTGTTTAGAGGTAGAGGCGTCGATAAAAATAAAATACGGACATGGAGGCATCATGATTATTCTCATAACAACAACATATATAGATTTTGTCATATGATTACTTATGTTCAAGTGATGATCTATTCACAATCCAAAAGTATAAATCATAAACCTTATTGGGCTCCGACAAACTATAATCTCAGTCATTGAAGCAATTGCAATTTATCATAACATCGAAAAGAGTCTATGTCAAAGCTAAAAAGCAAGTCCACATACTCAACTATCATTTAGTCCTCCATAATTGCTAACTCTCACGCGATACTTGTGGTTACGGAATTTTAATCGGACACCGAGAAAGATAGGGGCTTATAGTTTTGCCCCACAACCTTTTACCTCAAGGGTAATGTCAACAATAATGGTTCATGCTCCCGTACATCCAGTTAGATATATATATCATGTTATTTCCAACATGCTGAGCTTGCTAAAGGATAAAATGAAAAAGAAAAGGTGAAGATCACCATGACTCTTGCATAAGGTAGAAGATAATAATAAGGGATAGGCCCTTCGTAGAGGGAAACAGAGGTTGCCATGCGCTTTTATGGTTAGATGTATAAAATCTCAATGTGAAAGAACGTCACTTTATATTACCCCTTGTGATATGAACCTTTATTATGCAGTCCGTCGCTTTTATTACTTTCACATCACAAGGTCGTATAAAGCTTATTTCTCCCACACCAATCAATCATACATATTTAAAGCAATTTTTATTGCTTTGCACCAATGACAACTTACTTGAAGGATCTTACTCAATCCATAGGTAGATATGGTGGACTCTCATGGCAAAACTGGTTTAAGGATATTTGGAAGCACAAGTAGTATTTCTACTTGGTGCTGAGAATTTGGCTAGCATGAGGGGGAAAGGCAAGATCAACAAGTTAGAGGATCGATGACAACATACTTTATCTCAGATATAAGAAATACATAACTCATTACATTGTCTTCCTTGTCCAACATCAACTCTTTAGCATGTCATATTTTATTGAGTGCTCCCAATCATAAAAGATGTCAATGATAATATATCTATATGTGAAAACCTCTCTTTCCTTATTACTTCCTATTAATTGCAACAATGATCAAAGCTATGTCTGCCAACTCCCAACAACTTTTAATCATCATACTCTTTCTATGTGAAGTCATTACTCACAATAAGATCAATATGAAATTTCTGTTTCTTTTTATTCCCTTTTTTCTTTCTTTTATTCACCCAAGATCATGGCAAAATAATCAAGCCCTTGACTCAACACTAATCTTTATTATATATAGCTCACGGACTCGATTACATAGAGAGATCATAAATCAAAACTCAAAACTAGATCATGCCATAAACTTTATTCTACTAGATCAAGATACTACTAATATGATTGAACTAAGAAAAACAGTAAAGATAGGAGTTGTGATTGTGATACGATACCGGGGCACCTCCCCCAAGCTTGGCAGTTGCCAAGGGGAGTGCCCATACCCATATACTCAATTCTTCTTGGTAGGTGAAGAAGGTGGTGGTGACGGATAATCGCACATCGAGCGTAAGAGGTCCTCCAGCTTGCAAATAATGCCCTTGAGTGCAACAATATGCTCCTTTAACAAAATATTTTCTTGTGTGAGATACTTGTTTTAAACACGAGCTAACTCAATCATCTTGAATGCTTTGATCTCAGTTGGGGTAAGAAGGTTATGATCAATTTGAAGGGTGTATTTTGCTGCTGGAGCTTGATCCGCCGCGGCCTTCTTGATCCTTCCATCCTTGTTGACCCTTGTGGGTTCTTCCCTCTTTAGATCTATCTTCATTAGCCAAGCATCGTTGTCACCATTGTTGGAGGAGGGAGACGACATGATGCCTAGCCTGGAAAACCCTGACAGAAAACAGCTCGAAACAAGAACAGAGGAGGTTTGCGTGATACAGGAGTCAAAACCTTCAGGAGAATATATAATGAATTTTTACCGACCAAAATACGTATCGTGCAAGAAAACAGAGTCCGAAAGGCACACGAGGTAGGGGGCACGCCCACCACCCTAGTGGGGCCCTCGTGTCCTTCCCGGACTGCTACTTATTTTTCTATTTTTCTAAATATTCCAAAACAGAGAAATATTGCCTTAAAAATTGTTTTGGAGTCGGTTACTTACCGTACCACATACCTATTCCTTTTCGGAGTCTGAAATGTTCCGGAAAGTGTCCCTTATGTATTCCTCCAGGGTTACGGTTTCAATAATATTGGTTTCAACATTTATGGGATTACCTGAGATATAATGTTTAGTTCTTTGACCATTTACCACCTTCGGATTTGTGCCCTCGAAGTTGTTGATCTTTATGGCACCGGAACGATAGACCTCTTCGATAACATAGGGGCCTTCCCATTTAGAGAGAATTTTTCCTGCAAAAAATCTTAAACGAGAGTTGTATAGCAATACATAATCACCTACATTAAACTCACGCTTTTGTATCCTTTTGTCATGCGATCTTTTAACTTTTTCTTTAAACAACTTGGCATTATCATAAGCTTGGGTTCTCCATTCATCAAGTGAGCTAATATCAAATAACCTCTTCTCACCGACAAGTTTAAAATCATAGTTGAGCTCTTTAATAGCCCAATATGCCTTATGTTCTAGTTCGAGAGGTAAGTGACATGCTTTTCCATAAACCATTTTATACGGAGACATACCCATAGGATTTTTATATGCAGTTCTATAAGCCCATAATGCATCATCAAGTTTCTTAGACCAATTCTTTCTAGACCTATTAACAGTCTTTTGCAAAATTAATTTGAGCTCTCTATTGCTCAACTCTACTTGACCACTAGACTGAGGGTGATAAGTAGATGCAATTCTACGATTAACGTCATATTTAGCAAGCATTTTATGGAAAGCACCATGAATAAAGTGTGAACCACCATCGATCATTAAATATCTAGGGACTCCAAACCTCAGGAAAATAACTTCCTTAAGCATTTTAATAGAAGTGTTATGATCAACACTACTAGCTGGAATAGCTTCTACCCACTTAGTAACGTAATCAATAGCAACTAGAATATGTGTGTATCCATTAGAGGCAGGAAAAGGTCCCATATAATCAAAGCCCCAAACATCAAACGGTTCAATTACAAGAGAATAATTCATATGCTTTTCTTAATGTCTACTAATATTACCAATTCTTTGACATTCATCGCAAGACAAGACAAACTTACGGGCATCCTTGAAGAGAGTAGGCCAATAAAACCCAGATTGCAATACCTTATGTCTAGTTCTATCTACAGCGTGGTGTCCTCCATAAGACTCGGAATGACACTTGCGTAGGATTTGTTCCTGTTCATGCTCAGGTACACAAAGTCTAATAACACCATCTACTCCTTCTTTATAAAGATGTGGGTCATCCCAAAAGTAATGTCTCAAATCATAGAAGAACTTTTTCTTTTGTTGGTATGTGAAGCTAGCTGGTATAAATTTAGCAACAATATGATTAGCATAATCAGCATACCATGGAGTACTATGAGAAGTACTTATAACATTTAATTGTTCATCGGGAAAGCTATCATTAATAGGTAGTGGGTCATCAAGAATATTTTCTAACCTAGACAAGTTGTCTGCAACGGGGTTCTCAGCTCCCTTTCTATCAACAATATTCAAATCAAATTCTTGTAGCAAGAGAATCCATCTAATAAGTCTAGGTTTAGCATCTTCCTTTTCCATAAGATATTTAATAGCAGCATGATCAGTGTGAATAGTTACTTTAGAATCAACAATATAAGATCTAAATTTATCACAAGAAAATACAACTGCTAAAAGCTCTTTTTCAGTAGTAGCATAATTTCTTTGAGCATTGTCTAGAGTCTTACTAGAATAATGGATAACATTTAATTTCTTATCAAGTCTTTGCCCTAGAACATCACATACAGCATAATCACTAGCATCACACATAATTTCAAAGGGTAAATTCCAATCAGGTGGCTGAACAACAGGTGCAGAGACTAATGCTTTCTTAAGTATTTCAAATGCTTCTACACAATCATCATCAAATACAAATGGTATATCTTTTTGCAATAAATTAGTCAGCGGCCGAGAAATTTTTGAGAAGTCCTTAATGAACCTCCTGTAAAATCCGGCGTGACCAAGGAAACTTCTTATACCTTTGATGTCCTTGGGACATGGCATCTTTTCAATAACATCAACCTTGGCTTTATCAACTTCAATACCTCTTCCAGAAACTTTGTGCCCCAAGACAATACCTTCATTAACCATAAAGTGGCACTTTTCCCAATTCAAGACAAGATTAGTTTCTTCACATCTCTGCAAAACTCGATCAAGATTGCTCAAGCAATCGTCAAAAGAGGAACCATAGACGGAAAAGTCGTCCATGAAAACCTCACAAATCTTTTCACAATTGTCAGAGAATATAGCCATCATGCATATTTGAAAGGTAGCAGGTGCATTACATAAACGAAAAGGCATACGTCTATAAGCAAAAGTACCAAAAGGGCATGTAAAAGTAGTCTTTGATTGATCTTTAGCTGACACGGGTATTTGAGAGAAACCATAATAACCATCTAGAAAGCAATAGTGTGTATGTTTGCATAATCTTTCTAGCATTTGATCAACAAAAGGTAAGGGGTAATGATATTTCTTAGTAGCTTTATTTAATTTAAGGAAATCAATTACCATCCTATAACCTGTGATAATTCTTTGTGGAATCAATTCATATTTATCATTAGGAACAATAGTAATATCTCCCTTCTTAGGGACACAATGGACATGACTTACCCACTCACTATCAGCAACAGGATAGATTATACCTGCCTCTAGAAGCTTTAGTATTTCTTTTCTTACCACTTCTTTCATTTTAGGATTCAGACGTCGTTGAGGATCACGAACTGGTTTGGCATCTGCCTCCAAATTTATTTTATGTTGAATAGAGTGGGACTAATCCCCTTAAGATCATCAAGAGTATATCCAATAGCAGCACGATGCTTCTTCAGAGTTTTCAATAATCTTTCTTCTTCATGCTCTGAAAGGTTAGCACTAGTAATAACAGGGTATATCTTCTTTTCATCAAGATAAGCATATTTAAGATTATCAGGCAAATGTTTAAGCTCAAGCACAGGATCACCCTTGGGTGGAGGAGGATCCCCTAGAATTTCAACAGGCAAATTGTGTTTCAGAATAGGTTCCTGTTTAAAGAATACTTCATCTATTTCCCTTCTTTCATTCATGAACATGGCATTTTCATGGTCTAGCAAATAGTGTTCTAAAGGATCACTAGGAGGTACGGCAATAGAAGCAAGACCAATAATCTCATCCTTACTAGGTAATTCTTCCTCACGATGTTGTTTACTAAATTTAGAGAAATTAAACTCATGAACCATATCATCCAAGCCAACAGTAACAACATTCTTTGTGCAATCTATGGTAGCATTGACAATGTTTAAGAAGGGTCTACCAAATATAATGGGACAAAAGCTATCTTGTGGGGAACCAAGAACAAGAAAATCAGCGGGATATTTAGTTTTCCCACACAAGACTTCAACATCTCTAACAATTCCCATTGCTGAAATAGTATCTCTATTGGCAAGGTTAATTGTGACATCAATATCTTCTAACTCAGCAGGTGCAATTTCATTCTTAATTTCTTCATATAAAGTATGTGGTATAACACTAGCACTAGCACCCATATCACATAAGCCATGATAACAATGATCTCCTATTTTAACAGAAATAACAGGCACGCCTACCACAGGTCTATGTTTATCTTTAGCACAAGGCTTAGCAATTCTAGCAGTTTCACCTTCGAACTGAATAACATGCCCATCAATATTATCAAGCAAGAGATCTTTAACAATAGAAATATTAGGTTCTACTTTAACTTGCTCAGGAGGTGTATAAGTTCTAATATTGCTTTTACGAACAACAGTTTAAGCTTTAGCATGATCCTTTACTCTAACAGGGAAAGGTGGTTTCTCAACATAAGAAGTAGGAACAATAGGATCATTATAAGTGACAGTCTTTTCTTCAACTTTTATACGTGCAGCTACTTTTACTTCTATGGGAGGATTATATTTAAACCACTTCTCCTTAGGGAGATCAACATAAGTAGCAAAAGATTCATAGAAAGAAGCTACTATCTCAGAGTCAAGTCCATATTTAGTGCTAAACTTACGAAAAATATCGGTATCCATAAAAGATTTAACACAATCAAACTTAGGTGTCATACCTGACTCCTTACCTTCATTGAGGTCCCAATCTTCAAAGTTGCGTTTAATTCTATCCAATAAATTCCATCTGAATTCAATAGTCTTCATCATAAAAGAGCCAGCACAAGAAGTATCGAGCATGTTGCGATTGTTTTCAGAAAGCCGAGCATAAAAACTTTGCATAATGATTTCTCTCTGGAGCTCATGATTGGGGCATGAATATAACATTTATTTAAGCCTCCCCCAAGCTTGAGAGATGCTTTCTCCTTCGCGAGGCCAGAAATTATATATATAATTGCCATCACGATGAACAAGATGCATAGGGTAATACTTTTGATGAAATTCCAACTTCATTCTTTTATAGTCCCAAGATCTCATATCATCACATTGCCTATACCATACCAATGCGTGAACCTTCAAAGAAAAAGGGAAGACCTTCTTCTTAGCAACATCATCGGGTATACCTACAAGCTTAAATAATCCACAAACTTAATCCACATATATTAAGTGCTCATCAGGATGCTTTGTTCCATCTCCTGTAAAAGGATCAGCTAGCAGCTTTTCTATCATACCCGAAGGATACTCATAAGGAATTTCATTTTCAATAGGTTCAGTAGGTTGAGGAGCAACTCCTTGCTCTACTGGACGGGGTGAAGATACCCCGAACAAGCCCCTCAGAGAATTACTTTCCATAGTAACAAGTGATAGTAAATTTCAGCACACTATATAAATTTTTCCTTACCAAATTCCACCTACCAAAGGCGCTACACTCCCCGGCAATGGCGCCAGAAAAGAGTCTTGATGACCCACAAGTATAGGGGATGTATCATAGTCCTTTCGATAAGTAAGAGTGTCGAACCCAACGAGGAGCGGAAGGAAATGATAAGCGGTTTTCAGCAAGGTATTCTCTGCAAGTACTGAAATAAGTGGGAACAGATAGTTTTGTAATAGGATAAATTGTAACGAGCAACAAGTAACAAAAGTAAATAAAGTGCAGCAAGGTGGCCCAATCCTTTTGTAGAAAAGGACAAGCCGGAACAAACTCTTATAATAGGAAAAGTGCTCTGTCGGTGTACTAGAATAGGGGTACCCTAGTACCCCAAACTTGTGCACGGGCAGTTGCAGCACCCCGCGGCAAGGCTTGCCGGGCGAACGCCAGGATCCTCCATGGTTCCCTTGGAGCCATTCAAGAACAAAGTATTTAAGCTAAGGAGACAAGGCCCCGGCAAGAGGAGCTTGCCGGGAAGGCCAACCAAGGCGCTCCAAGGAACTTGCTGCGACGCGCCACGTGCTCCGGCAAGGCAACAAGGCCCCGGCAAGAGGAGCTTGCCGGGAAGACTAAACAAGGTACCCTGAGGCCTAGTGAGCGACGAGCTTCTAGACCCGACAAGATAACAACAGCGGCAAGGCGCTTGCCGCGGCAGGCGGCTATTCTGTGTCCACGCTCCAGCGCATCCACCAACGTGTCGCTCTGGGGGCCTCTTCGGGCGCGCGTGGCGGGAGGCTGTGCAGCCAGCGGTGCGCAGTGGCATGCGAAGCTGACAAGATCACCATCGTGGCTAACGGTGGCGCCCCTAACGGTCCTTTTCTGCACTGTTCGGGCGACTCAGACTGGCATTTAATGCCCTTGTCCCCTGCCGTCAGGGTTAGGTAGGGTGCACTGTACAAGTAACTGTACCAACTACCTCGCTTTTTACGTTTTTACCCTCCTCTGCGTTGCCACCTGTCGGTGACCCCTTTAGCGTATAAAAGGAGGCCCATGCGCAACGTAGAGGGGGTTCGGATAGTTCGCTTCGATTCATTCATAGCCCAGAAAACATCACGCTCTCTCTCTCGAGAGCAAGAACACCAGATAATACAACCAGACAAGCAGCAGTAGGAGTGTTATCTCTCCGGAGAGCTCCGAAGCTGGGTAAACTGCTCGTGTGCCTCGCCTCGATCTGCTCTTCGTGCGATCTCCGCCCCCCGCCGAACCGAAAGGGGCCTGGTCCGTCGGCCCCATAGGTGTTCGTGGATCAGTTTCCCCCGACATCTTTGGCGCGCTAGGTAGGGGGTGTCGAGATTGTGTGAACCTGATCCGGCATTCACACGAGCTAGATCTTTATTCCCTTCATCAACATGCCACCGAAGAAGAAGACTTCGGCGGCAGCCGCTCCGTCCACGTCACTTCCGCCACCGTTGGAGCAAACGGGTGGTGGAATGGACGCCGGCGGAAGAAAGGACATCGACGAGGAAGCTCATGATGCCGCCAGGTCCAAGAACAAGGCTGCACAAACCTCGGCGACTGTACATGTTCCACGCCACTCTCAGGAGGCGCAAGCCCAACAACGTCATGGCACTAGCAGTGCCATATGCATGATAGCCCAAGACCAAGCTGGTGGATCTCGGGGCGCTCAAGACCAGCATGCACGCCAGCGTGCTGACACGAGCGGGGCACGGTTGCCTGGACGGGATACTGCTCCTTCTAACATAGTTAGAAGTTCGAGCACGTCCCGCTCCTCGCGCCGTCCGCCACTACTACCCACCACTCCAGCAGAAGCTTTGGCACGAGCTCAACTTCTCTTAGATTACCCTCCGACGTCGGACAAGATAGACGAATGGAGGGCCACCATTCAGAGTCTCATCGGCTACGCCAACGGCGACACTCCACGGCGGCCGAGCGCGTCGCCGCCACGGCAGGGTTGCCGGACGCGAGCCGGTGGCGACGAAAGGGGCGGAGGTGCAACTACCATGCAATCACCGCCACGAAGGCCAAGATCGCCGACTCGCCGGATCCACCTCGACAGCGACTCCACTACATCGTTGGATCCACGAGCTCGTCGCGATCAGCGCCAAGTTCTTCATGATCGACAACAAGAAGATGCTCGAACCCGCATTGAGCGCCGAAGAGAAGTGCGACGTCAATCCGACAAGCGCGCTGGGCCCTCTATTGACATGCATGCGCCAGGGGAACCAGGCGATCTGCCGTACGCGGTAGGTTGTCCTGCGTTCACTCGTGAGCTGCGGCAAGTCCAGTGGCCCAGCACAAAGAACTTCAAGCCAGACGTACCGGAGAAGTACGACGGCAAGACGCATCCGTCGGAGTTCCTCAGCATCTACAACATTGCGGTACAGGCTGCCGGGGGACGAGATGACAAGATCCTTGCCAACTACTTCCCGCTGGTGCTCAAGCCCAACGTTAGATGCTGGCTCATGCACTTGCCGGACAACTCCATATCCTCTTGGGCTGATCTGTGCCATCAGTTTGTCGGCGCCTTCACAGGCGGACACAAGCCTCATGGCCAGGAGAGTGATCTTCATCTGCTCGCCCAGAAGGAAGGAGAGCCCCTGCGCAAGTACATTCAGAGACTCAGCAGTGTGCAGCACAACATCCCAGACGTCCACCCTGCCGCGGTGATCAGCGCGTTCCATCAGAACGTGCGGAACCACAGGATGCAGGAGGAAATGGCGATGTGCAAGATCAGGGACGTCAGCGAGTTATATGCACTGGCCGACAAGTGTGCACGTGCTAAGGAAGGGAGGAGACTCCCCGGAGAGAATACATGAGCGGGAGGATCTGACAGTGAAGATGCTGCCCCGACAAGGAAAAACCGGCGGCGGAACAACAGAAGGAGGAAAGGCAAAGAAGTGCTAGTTGTTGAGCAGTCCGGCAACGGTGGCGGCGCCAAGGAAGCCAAAGCTGGTGACTCCAGCAAGGAGGTTGCCATGGAGGTGGCGGTCGCCGACAAGCAGGACGGCACCAACAAGCAATATTGCAAGATCCACCGCACCAAGGGCCATGATCTCCAGAACTGTAAGAAAGTCGAACAGCTTGTTGAGCAACAGAAAGATGAATACGAGCGGCGCGACAAGGAGAAGGCCCAGGAAGGTACTGGGGGATCCGGCAAGAAACGTCCCGGCCGAGGAGGACGCCGTGGCAAGGCCAAGCAGCGGCAAGGAGACAGACCTCCTCACGGCCGCGACAAGGATGAAGATGACGACGACGATGAGGACATGGATGATGAGGAGACTAATGAGCAGGAGTTCCAGAAAGCCACAGAGGTCCTGTGCGTTGACGGTGGTGCTTCTCTGCATGCCTCGCACCGCCAGCTCAAGCAGTGGGTGCGGGAAGTTAATGCAGCAGAACCACCCATCGAGTCATGCAAGCCTCTGAAATGGTCCAGCACGCCTATCATCTTCGACATTGAGGACCATCCTGATCGCATAACTGCGGTCGGGTGCTTGCCGATGTTGGTTTCACCAACAATCCACAACCTCAAGGTCACTAAGATGCTAGTTGACGGCGGGGCCGGCTTGAACCTGATCTCCTCCGCGGTGCTTCACAAACTCCAGATCCCTGACAGCGAGCTCAAAGAGACCGGTACATTTCAAGGAATCAACCCGGGAAGGAGCAAGCCAAAGGGAAAGATCATGTTGCCGGTAACATTTGGTAGCAAGCTGAACTTCAGGACTGAGAGGGTCACGTTTGACGTTGCCGACTTTCCATTACCTTACAATGGAATCCTTGGCCGACCGGCACTCGCCAAGTTCATGGCAGCCTCTCACTATGCGTACAACGTACTGAAAATGCCAGGCCCGATAAGTGTCATCTCTGTCCCTGGCGACCAGAAGGATGCTCTTATCTGTGGTGACAAGATCTACCGGGAAGCAGCAGCCGCAGCAGCCGCAATAGCCGCAGCAGAACGCAGGACACTTGCCGCTGAAGCTCCCGGGGGGAAGAAGAAGACCAAGTCCGGCAAGAGCTCTGATGCCCACTCCGGCAAGCGCACCTCTTCGGAGTGCTGCGCTACCGTCGAGGACGCACCATCGAGCTCCACCGGCAAGTGTAAGAAGGCAATGGCAGCTCCACCTGAGACCAAGAAGGTGTTCGCCAAGGAGGGCGGCACTGGTGGTACCTTCACCATCAGCGCCACTCTTGACCCCAAATAGGAAAACGCGCTCGTTGCTTTCCTGCGGGTGAATGTCGACGTGTTTGCGTGGCAACCGTTTGATATCCCCGGTGTTCCCAGGAAAGTAATTGAGCACCACCTTGCCGTCTGTCCTCATGCACGGCCCGTCAAGCAGAGAGTCAGGAAGCAGGCAGTAGAGCGCCAAGAATTCATCGTAGAAGAAATCAAGAAGTTGGAAGCAGCAGGCGTTGTGAGAGGAGTACTCTATCCCACGTGGTTGGCCAATCCTGTTGTTGTGCGCAAGGCTAACGGGAAATGGAGACTTTGTATTGACTTCACTGATGTTAATAAAGCTTGTCCCAAAGACCCATTTCCCTTGCCGCGTATTGACCAGATTGTTGACTCCATAGCCGGATGTGATTTGCTTTCATTTCTTGATGCATACTCAGGATACCATCAAATCTTCATGGCAGAAGAAGATGAAGAGAAAACCGCATTTATCACCCCGTGTGGCACGTACTGCTTCGTACGGATGCCTTTCGGTTTGAAGAATGCTGGTTCAACATTCACAAGGGTAGTCCACCATGCTTTTGAGCCGCAAATGCACAGAAATGTGGAAGCTTACATGGATGACATAGTGGTCAAGAGCAAGAACAAGGCGACCCTGATTCAAGATTTAGACGAGACATTTGCAAATCTGCGCAAGATCAACCTCAAGCTTAACCCCGAGAAATGCGTGTTTGGAGTCCCTTCAGGCTAGCTTCTCGGGTTCTTCGTGTCTCAGCGGGGAATTGAAGCCAATCCCGACAAGATCAAAGCCATTGAGCAGATCGAAGCAGCAAAGCGCGTCAAGGATGTACGGAGGCTTGCCGGTTGCGTGGCTGCTCTCAGCAGGTTTATCTCTAGATCTGCTGAGCGCGCCCTGCCATTTTTCAAAATTTTGAAAAAGGCAGGTCCAATGAAATGGACTCCGGAAGCGGAGGCTGCACTGCAGGACTTGAAGAGATACCTGTCCTCCACTCCAACGCTTGTCGCACCTAAGCCGCAAGAGAAGTTGCTGCTGTATATAGCGGCAACCAATCAAGTGGTTAGTGCCGCGTTAGTGGCGGAGAGGGAGGCGGATGATGAGCCAGCAACCACGGCAGATCCATCCAGCGACAAGCAGGGGGCTTCACCGACAAGCTCTGGTCCCGACAAAGATGGATCTGCGCAGGAGTATGATAAGATGCCGAAGAGAATGGTGCAGCGCCCAGTTTACTTTGTCAGTTTACTTCTGCAGGGGGCTAGATCAAGGTACTCTGGTGTGCAGAAGTTGCTTTTCGGCCTCCTCATGGCCTTGAGAAAGCTGCGCCATTACTTCCAAGCACATGAGATCACAGTCGTCACTCGCTTTCCGCTGAAGAGGATACTGCAAAATCCAGAAGCAATGGGCAGGATTGTCGAGTGGACGCTGGAACTGTCAAGCTTTGGCCTCAAATTTGAAAGCACTTCAACTATCCAAAGCAGAGCATTGGCAGAGTTCATAGCAGAGTGGACGCCAACCCCAGATGAAGAAATTCCAGAAACGAGCATCCCTGTCAAAGAGGCAAGCAAAGAGTGGCTGATGTACTTTGATGGTGCCTTCTCGCTGCAAGGCGCCGGTGCAGGCATGCTGCTTGTCGCACCCACCGGAGAGCACCTCAAGTACGTAGTCCAGATGCACTTTCCCAAAGAGCAAGCAACCAACAATACTGCAGAGTATGAAGGATTGCTTGCCGGTCTCAGAATCACAGCAGACCTTGGGATCAAGAAGCTCATTGTCAGGGGTGACTCACAGCTTGTCGTCCGACAAGTGAACAAGAACTACCAGAGTCCGTTGATGGAAGTGTATGTTGATTAAGTGAGGAAGCTAGAAGAGCACTTTGACGGCCTACAAATGGAGCATATCCCAAGAGCTCAAAATGATATTGCTGATGGCCTGTCAAAGTGCGCCGCACTAAAGTTACCTGTGGAACCAGGGATCTTTGTGCTCAAGTTGACTCAACCATCCGTAACACCCTCAACTGGACAAAGCAAGAAGAGGAAGTTGGTTTCTGGTGAGTACTTTCCGGCAGAGCTCCCCGAAGCCGCCGCTAAGAAAGTCCCCAAGATCAACACCAAGGAGGCTGAGGGGCAGTCTGCTCCGGCAAACCTTATGGTTTGTTTCGTTGAAGCAGACGCTCCCGACAAGTTTTGCTCCGGCAAGCTTGCTGGGGAACATCAAGCTCCGGCAGGACCACAAGTCCTTGCCGTGGAAGCGGATGTTCCCGCAGCAGCAAATGCGCCTTTAGTCCTTGTTGTCGAGCCACAAGCTCCAGCATGGGCACAGCAGATTGTCCACTTCCTTCAGACAGGAGAACTTCCCGAAGAACAAGAAGAAGCGGAAAGATTAGCCCGGCAGTCAAGTATGTACTAGTTTGTCGATAGCATACTGTACAGAAGAAGACTCAACGGTGTGAAATTGAAGTGTATTCGCCGGGAAGATGGACAAAAGCTGTTGGCAGAGATACATGGAGGCATATGTGGCCACCACATTGGCGCAAGAGCACTTGCCGGCAAAGCTTTCTGGCAAGGTTTCTTTTGGCCGACAGCCCTCTAGGATGCAACTGCACAAGTAACCAAGTGTGAAGCGTGCCAGTTCCACTCCAAACAGATACACCAGCCAGCTCAAGCTCTCCAGACGATCCCTTTATCCTGGCCATTTTCGGTCTGGGGGCTCGATATCCTCGGCCCCTTCCCCCGAGCTGTCGGGGGCTTTGAGTACTTGTACGTCGCAATCGACAAGTTCACAAAGTAGCCGGAAATGCAGCCAGTGAGGAGGTGACAGCACAGTCAGCAGTCAAGTTCTTCAGGACAATTGTTTGCCATTTCGGGATCCCTAACAGGATCATCACCGACAACGGCACGCAATTCACGAGCCGCACCTTCATGCAGTACGTCCAAGACCTTGGTGCCAAGGTCTGCTTCGCTTCTGTTGCTCATCCGAGAAGCAACGGTCAAGCAGAGAGGGCAAATGCTGAAGTGCTGCGCGGGCTCAAGACCAGAACTTTCGACAGGTTGCACAGGTGCGGAAGGAACTGGATCGAGGAGCTGCCGGTGGTTCTTTGGTCGGTCAGAATGACGCCAAATCGAGCCACTGGCCAGACACCTTTCGCTCTAGTCTATGGAGCAGAGGCAGTTCTCCCCACGGAACTCGTATACGGATCACCCCGAGTGCTCGCTTATGATGAGCTTGAGCAAGAACAGCTGCAACAAGACGACGCGCTGCTCCTTGAGGAAGATCGTCTTCAGGCTGCTGTACGAGCTGCTCGATACCAGCAAGCTTTGCGCCGCTATCATAGCCGCAAAGTTAAAGCCAGAAGCTTCGAGGAAGGCGACCTTGTTCTTCGGCGCGTTCAGTCCGCCAAGAATTCCAACAAGTTGATGCCGAAGTGGGAAGGCCCTTATCGGGTGAGACGAGTCACAAGGCCTGGCGCTGTCCGCCTTGAGATCGAAGATGGCATTCCGGTGAGCAACTCCTGGAACATAGAACATCTTCGTAATTTTTTCCCACAGGGCGCGATTTGCCGGAACCCCGTTCCGGCAACCACCTTTTGTACAAGTCTTGCCGCTGTTGCATGTAATCCTTTGTACAAAGCCGGGCGCAGATCCCGTGCATAAAAAGAACCCCATGTGCTCCGCACAACTTGTCCATTTCATGCATTAGTTCCTTTCTTGCATGCAATTATCTGACACTTTGTGCAGCACCTACATCCGGTAAGCAGTAACGAGCCGAAGAGCTCCATATTATTATTTTCTCTTCTTTCTCCTTTTTTAAGGAAAAGAAGGTTCTCTCGCGCACAAGTTTGCCGGGGGGAGGAGAAGATTGTGGTATGGGCCAGGTGTCGTTCAAGCAAAGACTTGCCTTACCGGGAAGCAAATGACAGAAAAGCTAAGTTGCCAAAGTTTGAGCAATCACTTTTTAAATTTTTGAGTTATCTTCCTCGAACGACCTTGCTTTGTATGGAAAACCTGTGCGCGGAAGAACCAACTCGTGGCTAGTTGCGCCCTTACTTTGTTTCGAGTCCGCTCAACAGCTTAAGCATGCTGCATCTAGTCGCGACAAGGTTTCTTGTCGGAAGCAGCGCCGCCAGCAGGCTGCTGAAGTTCCGCACTCAGCGCTCGCGGCTCGGGCGCCTGCGCCAACAAGTTCCCTAGAAGCGTAGGGTAAAAACATACAAAGGAAGGAATCTAGTAGAGGAAATAACATAGCAATTGATAACAGAAATAAAGTTATATTACAAGATAACTTGTCGCAGCTCTAACAAATTGTTTTCATAACATGATTAGCAGCGACAAGGGAAAAGAAGAAATGGGCGGCCTAGTCTACGCATCCGCCCTCGACCCTCTTGATCTCGCTCACCTTGTCCACAATGGGTGCGACAAGGGCCTTGAGTGCATCCAGATCGGCGTCAGGCGGCAAGGACCTGAGGACGTTGGTGAAGCTGAGGCCCGGATTGCGAAAGGCTACCTTCATCAGCACCTTCTGGAGAACCCCGGCGCAGATTTTGCGCGACTCGTCGGCCAGCTGCTTTGGGATCCTCTCCCGGAGCCGCTGGAGTGCCGTCGCCACGCCCTTGAAGAACAGGCTGAGCTTGGCGCTGGGTTGAAGACTCTCGTCGGAAGGATACCCAAAGTCCTCCATCCCCAGCTGCGCCAGCTCCTCGTTGATGACTGCGGCAATGCTCACCAGACCCTCGGTCCAGTGCTCCACAGTGTCTCTGAACGAGTTCTGGGTAACTGCAATGCTCTTCAGCAGCGCCGCGTCAGCCTTGACCATCTCCGACAAGGTCTTCTCCCGCTCCTTGGCGGCCTCCAGCGTCTGCGTCAGCGTGGCCAGCTTCAGCTCCAGGTCTGCTTTGGAATCCTTGGCGGCGCTGAGCTCCTTGCCTCTCTCAGCAAGAAGACCTTGCATCTCACCGTGGGCGGCAGCATCCTTCTCACGCTCACGCTTGAGCGCGGCAAGCTCCTCGCCGCTCTTCCCAATGTTGGCCTCCAGCTGCGCCACCTTCTCCTCCAGCTCTTTCTTGGCGGCCTCTGCAATTGCCGCAGCATCCTTTGCCTCCTTGAGCGCCCCGCCAAGTGCTTGCTCGCGCTCGGCGAGCTCTTCCTCGTAGCTGTCGAGGTTGGCCTTCCGCTGCACTAGTTCGCCTTCCCGCGCAGACTGCTTCTCGGCGGCCAGCCTTTGCTCCTCCTCAGCCTCGTCCTTCTCAAGAAGAAAGGCCGTGCGCTCCTCGTCAAGTCGCTCCCGCTCCTGCGCCAGGGACCGGAGAGCTTCTTGATTTTGGCCCCGGAGTTCCTCCGCACGCTTCTCCATGTCAACTCCCGCCTTCGCGACAAGCGCTTCCCGAGAAGCTAGTTTGGCTTGCCGGGCGCGGTAGAGTGACAGCAGCTTCCGCAGCAGCTGCTCCTCCTCAGGCTCACCGCTGCTGCTGCTGGGCGCATCAACCAACGACAGTCCAGCAGAGGCGAGCACCTCCCCGTCGAAAGTTTCCCCCTCGACCGGCGCTCTGGAGCTCCACGCCCAGGGTAGCTTGATGAAGATGCCATCGCCGGCCTTCAAGTAAGCGCCGGGCTGGGCTCCTCGGAGCCCGGCTCCGCAGAAGCAGCAGAGGGATCGGCGGTCGGTGCAGCGCCTGGCGCACCTGCGGCCTCAGGGTCGTCAGTGCGATCGCCCGACCCCTCGCCGGCTTCTGCGGCGGCAGCCCTGGCGGCCTCCTCGCCGGCGGCCTCGTCAGCACCGGCCGCTTCCTCGCCGGCGCCCTCTGTCTCCATTGGCTCAGCCGCAGATGGGTCTGAAGAACGAAGAAGGGAGGAAAATCAAGGAGGCGGAAGCCATATGTATTCATGATATCACAGAAGAACTCCAAGAAGGGCGGGCAGAGCCCGCAATAGAAGAATAGCGCGAAGAACTGGTACCCGTTTGGAGCCAACTCCGAAGCAGCGGCCGGGAGTACCCTCGTGCGCGGATGCGCACGCGTCTCCGTCGCCCAAAAGAGGTAGAAGTACTCCCTCAGCTCCTGCACGCCGGTCTGGGGGTAAAGATCGCCCGCTCCTTCCGCAGTGCCGCGAGCCACTGCGCCTCGGCCGACTTCACGCCCTTTCCCTTGTCGGCTTTCGGGGCCATGGCGGAGGTGATGAGGGAGGTCGACGGCGTGGTGATGCTGGCGGCAATGGGGGGCGGAGCGCTGCTCTCTCGGCTTCGAGAAGGAGGGGGGAGCGGCGGAGGTTTGTGAAGAAGAAGTAGCAGCAACCAGCGAGGGGGAACGAACTGCCCCTGTTTCCCCTACTTATAAAGAGGGACGGGGCGGATGTTTCAGCCTTCCAAATAAACAACCACCCATGATCTCTCCCACGATGCCGCATTCAACGCGTGCCGTTATGGGAGAGCACGGTGGATACGGAGCAAGATTCGGCGTGGCCCAGCCCGCGTGAGCCCGTGCCCTGTCTTGGGCCTGGCCCAACAGCGCTCGGCACCGTGTTTGGCCTAGGCCCGTATCACGATTGGTTTTCCGGGTAATAAATTTCCAGAAAAGACCGTCGTGCTCATCAGCCCCAGGATTACTGTTAGCTGATGAGGCTCCAACTTGATACAGAAATTCCAAGAAGAATACAAAATATGTAGTACAAGGCCATTCTGGCCTGTGAGTACAACAAATGGTTTCTAGTGGTTGATGGCGGAAGCGGGTTGTGAAACATCAGTGTCTATGGGACTCCATTTCCCACGGGAACAGCTGACCAGGTTAACTCCTATCTTCGCGAGGCTGCTATCTCCATTACTTAGGTTCCGGGGCTGTCATCGCGTCGCTCCTCTTCGTGCAAGAAAATCTGGCCAAGACAATAGCCAGGGACAAGCCAGTGAGTACTTTGAATGTACTCGCAAAAATTATGAACACAGGTACAATCGAACAATGATGTGCTGAAAATATTTTATGCTCATGACGTCAGTCACAAAAGATAAATAAATCTCTGATGCGTGCAAGCAAGTTATTTATAAAATTGCAATAACATAGTAGTATTAAAATTTATGAAATAAATAACAAGCAAAGCCACAGTCGGGCGTCTTAGCGACACCACATGAAGGGCTTTAAAAGAAATGCCACAGTCGGGCGTCTGAGCGACACCACATAAAGGGCTTTAAAAGAAATGCCATAGTCGGGCGTCTGAGCGACACCACATAAAGGGCTTTAAAAGAAATGCCACAGTCGGGCGTCTGAGCGACACCACATAAAGGGCTTTAAAAGAAATGCCATAGTCGGGCGTCTGAGTGACACCACATAAAGGGCTTTAAAAGAAA
>NC_057809.1:347380459-347409792 GCF_018294505.1 Triticum aestivum | reverse complement strand
GACACCACATAAAGGGGTTTAAAAGAAATGCCACAGTCGGGCGTCTGAGCGACACCACATAAAGGGCTTTAAAAGAAATGCCACAGTCGGGCGTCTGAGCGACACCACATAAAGGGCTTTAAAAGAAATGCCACAGTCGGGCGTCTGAGCGACACCACACAAAGGGCTTTAAAATGAACAATCATAGTGAATATCCCGGAGGTAGAACCATCCCAGAGATACTCGATAATAACAATAATATCACGGGTTAGTCAACAATAATAATAATCATAATTATCACAAGTCACAGGTAGCAGTTCCAGTTCTGGTTAACAGTTTCACCTCCGAAGACCGACACTAAGACCCACAGTTGACCCATCCCAGACTGTAATCCTTAACCATGGACACGGCTATTCGAATAGGTTTAATCTCTGCAGAGGGTGTACTCTTTACCCACGAGTAACGGATTTCTTTAGTCCATCGGGACTAATTCCGTCTAGGTCTTTTTGTTGAAAACACACCTAACTTGCACACACCAGCTTATCTCACACGTGTCTGGAATAACCCACGACACCTGTTAAGCAAACTCTAAGTGGGGAGGCTACAACCTCGCGTAGCATGGGATCAAATTTATATCGCGCGCTCTAAGGGGTGGCCTCCCCTCTCGGTCCCAACCGGAAACACCCATGCCCCAGGACTAGGTGGCCTGCCTACCAGCTATAATCATTATCTTCCACCATGGCCTCTCTATACGGTGTGTGCTAGAAAGAGGTTGACAACTTACTGAACCGTACTCTACTTGCTGTAGAGATGAGTGGTAGTACGAAACAAGTATGGGGGTTACTGGCACAAGACTCTATCTACGGTCGACTCAGGAGGTTTAAGTATTCCCTGCATGATTAGCATGATGAATATATTTCAACCAACAGAGTCACCGCTCATATCACCTTGCCATGCCATACCAGACATAACCGTCCCGACGGAGACTGACGACAAACTCATGCCTACCCAAGGCAGAGGTTTTCCCGGGTTCCTGCCGGTATGCATGCAAGGCACATGAGGGTGATTATCATCATAAGTGTGTCCATTTCCAACAGCATGGAAATCAATAACATGCACCCATGCATATGATCATATCACATGAGATAACAAGTTTCTCGAAAGTGAGGTGATGTTATGAACGTGTCATCGAACACACAAAAATATTATGCCGAGGTTCAGAATGCTTGCCTTCAATGTGTGGAAAGGCAGGGTGCACTCCAAAACTTGAAACATTTCTCCTCTCTTCAAAAATCCTATTTTAGCAATATAAAAGAATTAACACACAAAATAAAAACAGCACCAAAAGTTGTTCTGAATTTTTTTCAAATAAATCTTAAAATAAACTAGGTGAAATTTGAGAGAGGTAGGAAAAAGAATCATTTCATTTGGACTTATATTTAAAAAGATAGAGCCAGTCAAAGATTGGGTCAAATCTGATTTTAAATAAAACAGAAAAAGAAAAACGTTTCAGATAGAAATACGCTTTCGGTCATAGGAGGCGTACTTGAGGTTTTATGCCTCCACTTAAAACACGTGGACCGGTGCGGGGGTCACTGACAGTGGGTCCAGGGGGCCCACTGGTCAGGTTTGACTAGTCTTCTCCCTCCTCTTCCTCTGTCCCGAGCCGAGGCGGGGCGTCCGGCGATCGTCGCCGGCGAACGGCGTTTCTTCGCGGGCATCTGAGCGCAGGGATGGATCCGCCACTCCTAGGCGGTCCTTCCGGTGGTCGCAGGGTCGCCGGGGGTGGAGGGAGTCGCCGACGGCGAGCTCCGTGGCGGAGGGGGCTTCGGTGACAAAGTGATTTGGTGGCGGCGATGGCTGCCGATCAAAATCAAGTAGGGGGTTGGGTTCCTGGAAGGAAGGAGGTGTTCTTGGTGAAGATAAATGCGAGGGAGAGGCCCTGGTGGCGCTGGAATGGACGGGACAGTGGCGGCGGCAGGAGTTGCCGGAGATGAAGAAGACGACCTCCTCAGGTCGATTGGCTGCCATGGGGAAACTAGGGAGGTGGACTGAGGTTGCATGCGTGCTCGGATGAGTTAGGGGGTCCTTATATAGGCGAGGCAAGGCGGTTCTGCGGCGGCCGGCGATAAGGACGATGGCAAACCGCCTCCCTCTAGCATCAGGGCGTCGTGGCGATGACGGGAGCTAGCCGACGAGCGGAGGATAAGCTTGCGTTGTTCCTTGGGGCAGGTGGCGAGCCCGGGTGGCTTTGGCGGCGCCGACCGCGGTAGAGGCGCGCTGCGGCCGTCGGTGTGCCGCCAAAAGCTCTGTCGGCGGCGCTGTAGGCTGTCAGGGTGGCTTGGCGGGTTGCTGTGAGGAGGGTAGTGCATGGCGAGGTGCTGTAGAGCGGGCCAAAATCCAGGGGGGCCAGCGTGTCGGCTCGGGCGCGCGGCTGCAATTTGCGCGCTCTGGGCGTGCCCAGTGCACGCATGGGACGTGCTCGACGAAATGCTATGGCATGTTAGGGTGCTCCAAACCACAAGAAAGTTAGCAGGGTGCGGTTATAGTCTAAGGCAAAACCATTGGAAATGCTGGTCTGGTCAGGGGATTAAGTTCACAGTGTAAACAAAAACTCATGTCAAAATAGATCATGCCCATAAGGTGTTTGACAAAATGCTAAGGGCATTTAGGCATTTCTTGGAGTGGCCAAATCCTCCAGATCAGGGTCTCTTTGGATGCAAGAGAGAGTGGTGAGGTTAGTTTGTGAAAAGCACAAACTTGTTAGTGCAAGTCTTGCAAAACTACAATTCTGGACAGGAAATAAATGACATTATTTCATGAACCAAAATTAATCCAATGGGTGCATGCTCCTGGATTTAGGGGTTTGGTAGGGCTGTCTACAAGTAGGAGAAAACACAAGATCTTTGGAGCAAAATTAAATAGGGTTGCAGTAGAAATCACAAGGCTGGACCAGAATGAAAAAGAGGATGATTCACTCAAAATTTTCAAAGAACAGCACTAGGTTTTTGCATAAAGTGGAATAATATGGTCCTACTGACCTTCCCTAATTTTGGTAGAAGTTTTAAATAAATATTTAAATAGGTTGTAGTGTAAAATTGCCCACTGGACCAGATTTGAAAACTTGGTGTAGAACTCAAAATATCCAATGAATGAAATATATTATTGCACAAAAGTGATTTAGAGACATCACATGATATCTCCAAATTTTGGTGAAATTTTTAGTTAAATATATCAAATGGTTGTAGTTCAAAAAGAGCTCCAAATTTTAAAACAAGTCATTTAATGAATAAAGCTCAGGGTGAAATAATTTTATAAATAAATCTCCTGATTGAGAGATGTTTTTTAAAATGAGAGGGAAAATAAGTCCAATATATTTTGGAAGGATCCACTTGGGAAAAACTCCTTAATATTAAAAGAAAAGTTTTGAAATCAACAGAGATATACTTGCATGCAAAAATTTTAAACTCTTGGCAAAATTTTAATAACTAAAACCTGGTTAAATGTTTGGGGTGTTACAATACTACCCCCCTTAATAAAAAATCTCGTCCTCAAGATTTGGTAAAAGCCGTTGTGAAAAACAAAAGTTCCATATGCGTTTGAGTGGTTGTGAGACTGCTGCCGTGGTGCTGCGTGAATAAAAATAATAATAATCCACGTAGTGAGGGGATAAATGATGCAGCAATTCAGTAAAAAGAAAACTCATACTAGGATCTTTCGCGGTTACACAAGTTAATCACGAAGAAAAAATACTCATACCAGTAGAAACTAAATACTCGACTCGTCGCACAAATTTGGGGTACCATGCATAAGATACACGCAAATATAAATGCTGCAAAAACAAATACAGTAGTGACGTCTAAAATGAAAACGGTAATTGGGTGGGGTCCTGATAAAATGTCTCTGGTAAAGGGATACACTCCTCTTCTATCGGAGGAAGTGGATTGACCAGTTGATGCACGTGTCTCTCCTGGTCGGGCCTCAGTGATTTGCCGATGGCAATCTGAGGACTTAAATCTGCGAGGCTCTGGAGATAATCCATCACTCGCTGGTTCAAATGCTCTTGAGCAATGATGTACTGGATAAGGTTGGCTAGCACTGGGTCTCTCTCAATGTGTCCACCGGGAAAAGATGTTACTTCTCCGGGTGCTGCACGGCTCGGAAAGTAATAATATCCTCGTTCGCGGGCATAGGGTACTGCGGATCGAAGACGAGCAATCGCTTCTTTCGCAGCAGCTTCTATGGCCAGGTGTGGGGTTGGCATAGATTTCCCCACGAAGGAAACTTCCGTTGGATCTTGATTGGAGTCTACGGGAGGGATGTGCACTGCTTCCCAATATTCCGAGGTGGAAGGGGTGATCCTTGATTTGAACAGCTCGTACTGAGGTGGCTGGGTAGAACCCATGGTACTGCGGGTAAAATCCCACAATATTTTGACAAAGCTACCTGGGGTTGCATCTGGGGTTCTCAGATGAATGCTGGGGCTCGGCATGACAGGAAAAAGTTGTGAGTGTGGTGCACAAGGTGAGGGTTGCTGGGTAAGGTCACAAGGTGGCCTTTATATAGCAATGGAGCCGGATTCGTTTTACCGTGGTGAAAGGTAATAAATTTGGCCGCTTAGCTCCAAAGGTCGGGTCAGTGTCAGAGATACACATATCTCATAAAGAGACGTGTTACTGTGGTTGTCGTCGGGTTGGTTTTGGTAGTTGTGCCCGGAAACATATGCAACTATGCGCTGACCAAATATGCAAGGCTACTATTAAAACAGAGGCACAATGACAGGCTGCGTTAATATACACGGTCGCATGATTACAAAGTGAGGATACACTGAGACTCGGTACTACTCGTACGGCTTAGTCTACCTCGTTTATGTCTAAACGGGCGTGCCTGGTGGATGTCGAGGCTTCTCCACGTGTCTCACTACCTGGATTAGTCGGAGATGGTGGAGGAACTGCAGGGTCGGGGTAGTGATGATGACCATCGAAGGGATTGTTGGCCACAACCCCGTTGGAGTGTGCTCCCAAAAGGCGACGAAGCACTTCTGGGGTCATCAAAGCATCTCGGCTGATGGCTGGAGCTGATCTCGGGGTCTCGATCGGTTTTCCAAAGAGCACGACTGGGTTGTCTGCGTTGGGCTCGTTTTCTCTCCCGCCGGGGCTCGACGAACCAGCTCTCCACGAGCTGCAATTAAATCAATAGTGATTTGATCGCACAGTTCCTCTAGTGCACTTACATAGCGCACCAGGTGCAACAATGCAGGATCTGTCTTGTGATCTCCGTTGGCAACTTGGGGTGGTCTACCATACCCTTCGTGTCTGGGGTAGTAGTGGAACGAGCGACAGTTAACTCTGGGCGACAAGTGCCTGAGATGAACTATAGCCTCTCGAGCAGCTAGTTGTATGGCTTGTGGCTCAAAGGAAGGTGTTCTTCCGGTGAACCTGTAGGGGGTTCGGGTGCTAGACCCCTACCGTAGATGTGCACAGTGGCCCAGAATTGGTGGTCCTCACCGCTCATGGGTCCTTGGTACACAACATATTCTGGTGGCTCCTCTAACGCATAGGCACGATGGGTGAGGTTTGCGAGGATGGTCACAAAACCTCCAAGGTTGGTTGTTGTGGTCTCGTTGTGCACTATGGGTCCAGGCATTGTGGCTCGGTTTGGGGTAGCGGCTGTGCTGTGATGGGTTGAGACTAGCGTGCCCTTTTTATAGGAAAAAGGGGACGGAGTCTTCTTCCGCACGCTTGCGAATGAGGCGCCTTGGGTGCTGGTCACTGGTGTCCGATTGACAGGCTAGGCTGATAGGTTGGGCACCGACTGCCAAAAGTGTCGGGATTACTGTGTGGCTATCTTGCACGAGAAGCTTGGCTGGGGTTTGGCTAAGGTCTAGTGGGTTGGTTTGCCTAAATTTATTGACCTGGCTAAGATAGGATTAGCCAATGGTCAGCCTGGCTCTGATACCAAGTCTGTCACGACCGGTTTTCCGGGTAATAAATTTCCAGAAAAGACCGTCGTGCTCATCAGCCCCATGATTACTGTTAGCTGATGAGGCTCCAAGTTGATACAGAAATTCCAAGCAGAATACAAAATATGTAGTACAAGGCCATTCTGGCCTGTGAGTACAACAAATGGTTTCTAGTGGTTGATGGCGGAAGCGGGTTGTGAAACATCAGTGTCTATGGGACTCCATTTCCCACGGGAACAGCTGACCAGGTTAACTCCTATCTTCGCGAGGCTGCTATCTCCATTACTTAGGTTCCGGGGCTGTCATCGCGTCGCTCCTCTTCGTGCAAGAAAATCTGGCCAAGACAATAGCCAGGGACAAGCCAGTGAGTACTTTGAATGTACTCGCAAACATTATGAACACAGGTACAATCGAACAATGATGTGCTGAAAATATTTTATGCTCATGACATCAGTCACAAAAGATAAATAAATCTCTGATGCGTGCAAGCAAGTTATTTATAAAATTGCAATAACATAGTAGTATTAAAATTTATGAAATAAATAACAAGCAAAGCCACAGTCGGGCGTCTTAGCGACACCACATAAAGGGCTTTAAAAGAAATGCCACAGTCGGGCGTCTGAGCGACACCACATAAAGGGCTTTAAAAGAAATGCCACAGTCGGGCGTCTGAGCGACACCACATAAAGGGCTTTAAAAGAAATGCCACAGTCGGGTGTCTGAGCGACACCACATAAAGGGCTTTAAAAGAAATGCCACAGTCGGGCGTCTGAGCGACACCACACAAAGGGCTTTAAAATGAACAATCATAGTGAATATCCCGGAGGTAGAACCATCCCAGAGATACTCGATAATAACAATAATATCACGGGTTAGTCAACAATAATAATAATCATAATTATCACAAGTCACAGGTAGCAGTTCCAGTTCTGGTTAACAGTTTCACCTCCGAAGACCGACACTAGGACTGACACTTGACCCATCCCAGACTGTAATCCTTAACCATGGACACGGCTATTCGAATAGGTTTAATCTCTGCAGAGGGTGTACTCTTTACCCACGAGTAACGGATTTCTTTAGTCCATCGGGACTAATTCCGTCTATGGTCTTTTTGTTGAAAACACACCTAACTTGCACACACCAGCTTATCTCACACGTGTCTGGAATAACCCACGACACCTGTTAAGCAAACTCTAAGTGGGGAGGCTACAACCTCGCGTAGCATGGGATCAAATTTATATCGCGCGCTCTAAGGGGTGGCCTCCCCTCTCGGTCCCAACCGGAAACACCCATGCCCCCGGACCAGGTGGCCTGCCTACCAGCTACAACCGGTATCTTCCACCATGGCCTCTCTGTACGGTGTGTGCTAGAAAGAGGTTGACAACTTACTGAACCGTACTTTACTTGCTGTAGAGACGAGTGGTAGTATGAAACAAGTATGGGGGTTACTGGCACAAGACTCGATCTACGATCGACTCAGGAGGTTTAAGTATTCCCTGCATGATTAGCATGACGAATATATTTCAACCAACAGAGTCACCGCTCATATCACCTTGCCATGCCATACCAGACATAACCGTCCCGACGGAGACCGGCGACAAACTCATGCCTACCCAAGCCAGAGGTTTTCTCGGGTTCCTGCCGGTATGCATGCAAGGCACATGAGGGTGATTATCATCATAAGTGTGTCCATTTCCAACAACATGGAAATCAATAACATGCACCCATGCATATGATCATATCACATGAAATAACAAGTTTCTCCAAAGTGAGGTGATGTTATGAACGTGTCATCGAACACACAAAAATATTATGCCGGGGTTCAGAATGCTTGCCTTCAATGTGTGGAAAGGCAGGGTGCACTCCAAAACTTGAAACATTTCTCCTCTCTTCAAAAATCCTATTTTAGCAATATAAAAGAATTAACACACAAAATAAAAACAGCACCAAAAGTTGTTCTGAAATTTTTTCAAATAAATCTTAAAATAAACTAGGTGAAATTTGAGAGAGGTAGGAAAAAGAATCATTTCATTTGGACTTATATTTAAAAAGATAGAGCCAGTCAAAAATTGGGTCAAATCTGATTTTAAATAAAACAGAAAAAGAAAAACGTTTCAGATAGAAATACGCTTTCGGTCATAGGAGGCGTACTTGAGGTTTTACGCCTCCACTTAAAACACGTGGACCGGTGCGGGGGTCACTGACAGTGTGTCCAGGGGGCCCACTGGTCAGGTTTGACTAGTCTTCTCCCTCCTCTTACTCTGTCCCGAGCCGAGGCGGGGCGTCCGGCGATCGTCGCCGGCGAACGGTGTTTCTTCGCGGGCATCTGAGTGCAGGGATGGATCCACCACTCCTAGGCAGTCCTTCCGGTGGTCGCAGGGTCACCGGGGGTGGAGGGAGTCGCCGGCGGCGAGCTCCGTGGCGGAGGGGGCTTCGGTGACAAAGTGATTTGGTGGCGGCGATGGCTCCCGATCAAAATCAAGTAGGGGGTTGGGTTCTTGGAAGGAAGGAGGTGTTCTTGGTGAAGATAAATGGGAGGGAGAGGCCCTGGTGGCGCTGGAATGGACGGGACAGTGGCGGCGGCAGGAGTTGCCGGAGATGAAGAAGACGACCTCCTCAGGTCGATTGGCTGCCATGGGGAAACTAGGGAGGTGGACTGAGGTTGCATGTGTGCTCGGATGAGTTAGGGGGTCCTTATATAGGCGAGGCAAGGCGGTTCCGCGGAGGCCGGCAATAAGGACGATGGCGAACCGCCTCCCTATAGCGTCAAGGTGTCGTGGCGACGATGGGAGCTAGCCGACGAGCGGAGGATAAGCTTGCGCTGTTCCTTGGGGCAGGTGGCGAGCCCGGGTGGCTTTGGCGGCGCCGACCGCGGTAGAGGCGCGCTGCGGCCGCTGGTGTGCCGCCAAAAGCTCTGTCGGCGGCGCTATAGGCTGCCAGGGTGGCTCGGCGCGTTGCTATGAGGAGGGTAGTGCGTGGCGAGGTGCTGCAGAGCGGGCCAAAATCCAGGGGGGCCAGCGTGTCGGCTCGGGCGCGCGGCTGCAATTTGCGCGCTCTGGGCGCGCCCAGTGCATGCACGGGACGTGCTCGACGAAATGCTATGGCATGTTAGGGGGCTCCAAACCACAAGAAAGTTAGCAGTGTGGGGTTATAGTCTAAGGCAAAACCATTGGACATGCTGGTCTGGTCAGGGGATTAAGTTCACAGTGTAAACAAAAACTCATGTCAAAATAGATCATGCCCATAAGGTGTTTGACAAAATGCTAAGGGCATTTAGGCATTTCTTGGAGTGGCCAAATCCTCCAGATCAGGGTCTCTTTGGATGCAAGAGAGAGTGGTGAGGTTAGTTTGTGAAAAGCACAAACTTGTTAGTGCAAGTCTTGCAAAACTACAATTCTGGACAGGAAATAAATGACATTATTTCATGAACCAAAATTAATCCAATGGGTGCATGCTCCTGGATTTAGGGGTTTGGTAGGGCTGTCTACAAGTAGGAGAAAACACAAAATCTTTGGAGCAAAATTAAATAGGGTTGCAGTAGAAATCACAAGGCTGGACCAGAATGAAAAAGAGGATGATTCACTCAAAATTTTCAAAGAACAGCACTAGGTTTTTGCATAAAGTGGAATAATATGCTCCTACTGACCTCCCCTAATTTTGGTAGAAGTTTAAATAAATATTTAAATACGTTGTAGTGTAAAATTGCCCACTGGACCAGATTTGAAAACTTGGTGTAGAACTCAAAATATCCAATGAATGAAATATATTATTGCACAAAAGTGATTTAGAGACATCACATGATATCTCCAAATTTTGGTGAAATTTTTAGTTAAATATATCAAATGGTTGGAGTTCAAAAAGAGCTCCAAATTTTAAAACAAGTCATTTAATGAATAAAGCTCAGGGTGAAATAATTTTATAAATAAATCTCCTGATTGAGAGATGTTTTTTTAAATGAGAGGGAAAATAAGTCCAATATATTTTGGAAGGATCCACTTGGGAAAAACTCCTTAATATTAAAAGAAAAGTTTTGAAATCAACAGAGATATACTTGCATGCAAAAATTTTAAACTCTTGGCAAAATTTTAATAACTAAAACCTGGTTAAATTTTTGGGGTGTTACAGCCCGGGGGCTCCTGTCGGTGTACTAGAATAGGGGTACCCTAGTACCCCGAACTTGTGCACGGGCAGTTGCAGCACCCCGCGGCAAGGCTTGCCGGGCGAACGCCAGGATCCTCCATGGTTCCCTTGGAGCCATTCAAGAACAAAGTATTTAAGCTAAGGAGACAAGGCCCCGGCAAGAGGGGCTTGCCGGGAAGGCCAACCAAGGCGCTCCAAGGAACTTGCCGCGACGCGCCACGCGCTCCGGCAAGGCAACAAGGCCCCGGCAAGAGGAGCTTGCCGGGAAGACTAAACAAGGTACCCCGAGGCCCGGTGAGCGACGAGCTTCTGGACCCGACAAGATAACAACAGCGGCAAGGCGCTTGCCGCGGCAGGCGGCCATTCTGTGCCCACGCTCCAGCGCATCCACCAACGTGTCGCTCTGGGGGCCTCTCTGGGCGCGCGTGGCGGGAGGCTGTGTAGCCAGCGGTGCGCAGTGGCATGCGAAGCTGACAAGATCACCATCGTGGCGAACGGTGGCGCCCCTAACGGTCCTTTTCTGCACTGTTCGGGCGACTCAGACGGGCATTTAATGCCCTTGTCCCCTGCCGTCAGGGTTAGGTAGGGTGCACTGTACAAGTAACTGTACCAACTACCTCGCTTTTTACGTTTTTACCCTCCTCTGCGTTGCCACCTGTCGGTGACCCCTTTAGCTTATAAAAGGAGGCCCATGCGCAACGTAGAGGGGGTTCGGACAGTTCGCTTCGATTCATTCGTAGCCTAGAAAACATCACGCTCTTTCTCTCGAGAGCAAGAACACTAGATAATACAACCAGACAAGCAGCAGTAGGAGTGTTATCTCTCCGGAGAGCTCCGAAGCTGGGTAAACTGCTCGTGTGCCTCGCCTCGATCTGCTCTTCGTGCGATCTCCGCCCCCCGCCGAACCGAAAGGGGCCCGGTCCGTCGGCCCCATAGGTGTTCGTGGATCAGTTTCCCCCGACACGCTCCCGAGGACACATGGGAATATCGTCAAGCTAGCTGTCATCACAATCATATGATTGGCGTTCAATACTTAGATAGTTTGATATGTGGGTGGACCGGTGCTTGGGTGTTGTTCTTACTTGAACAAGCATCCCACTTATGATTAACCTCTATTGCAAGCATCCGCAACTACAACAAAAGTATTAAGGTAAACCTAACCATAGCATGAAACATGTGGATCCAAATCAGCCCCTTACGAAGCAACACATAAACTAGGGTTTAAGCTTCTGTCACTCTAGCAACCCATCATCTACTTATTACATCCCAATGCCTTCCTCTAGGCCCAAATAATGGTGAAGTGTTATGTAGTTGACGTTCACATAACACCACTAGAGGGTAGACAACATACATCTTATCAAAATATGAAACGAATACCAAATTCACATGACTACTCATAGCAAGACTTCTGCCTTGTCCTCATGAACGAACATAATTACTCACAAAGCATATTCGTGTTCATAATCAGAGGGGTAATAATATGCATATAGGATCTGAACATATGATCTTCCACCAATTAAACCAACTAGCATCAACTACAAGGAGTAATCAACACTACTAGCAACCCACTAGCACCAATCCCGGACTTTGAGACAAGAATTGGATACAAGAGATCAACTAGGGTTTGGAGATGAGATGGTGCTAGTGAAGATGTTGATGGAGATTTCCCTCTCCCAATGAGAGGAGCGTTGGTGATGACGATGGTGATGATTTCCCCTCCGGGAGGGAAGTATCCCCGGTAGAACAGCTCTGCCGGAGCTCGAGATTGGATCCGCCAAGGTTCCGCCTCATGGCGGCGAAGTCTCGTCCCGAATAGTTCCTCCTTATTTTTTTCTCATCGAAAGCCCTCATATAGGAGAAGATGGGCATCGGACAGCCACCAGGGGGCCCACGAGGTAGGGGGCGCGCCCTAGGGGGGGGGGGGCACCCCCCACCCTCGTGAGAAGGGTGTGGGCCCCCTGGTCTTCATCTTTGGCGTGTATTTTTCTTTATTTCTTTTAAGACGTTCCGTGGAGTTTCAGGACTTTTGGAGTTGCGCATAATAGGTCTCTAATATTTTCTCCTTTTCTAGCCCAGAATTCTAGCTGCCGGCATTCTCCCTCCTTATGTAAACCTTGTAAAATAAGAAAGAATAGCCATAAGTATTGTGATATAAAGTGAAATAACAGTCCATAATGCGATAAATATCGATATAAAAGCATGATGCAAAATGGACGTATCACGGACATCCGTGTAGACTTGATCTTCGTCGGATTCAAGACCGCGGTAGCCGTTCCCGGTCACCCCGATGATCATGACCTAAATCTGTCGTTAGAGCGCTTCTAGGTGATAGCTCCTATAACCGCTCTGGCCTTAGAACCGGGGTAGACTGCGCCATCCGAGGACGGGAGGATCAACCCCACCACGGAGGCCACAGATCCCACGGTGTTGGAGCCGCACATAGACTTAACCCCTCACGACGTCTTTGTCACCGGAACAACGAAGTCGTCTCCAAATGTAAGTTTCGAACCACGTGAGCCCATGGACGGCGAGCTTGATCGATTATCGATCTTCGAATTCAGTGCCACAGACATCTTCTAGCACTCGCCCTTGAGTGATGTGCTAAATTCCTTAAAGAAACTGTCCTTGGCGAAGGACTCACAACCGAACTATATCCGGCTTGAACCAGGGGCTGGCGGCGGAGAATTTTGCTTCCCACCCACCACTCACTTCATAGCCACGGTCCAGGATTCGACCGATACACTTGATTACGACTCCGAGAACATTGACGGTATGGACGACGATGCCGAAGAGAGCGAAGACCCCGTTGATACAGCTACTAACCAAGATAAACGGAAAGATGCGCAGGTTAGCCCTGGTAAACAGGCCATGTACGAAGATTTGGAGGACGACAATTACATTCCGCTCTCTGAGGATGAGGTGAGCCTCGGCACCGAGGATTTCATTGTGCCTGAGGAACCTCTTGAGCAGGAGCACTTCAAGCGCCAACTAACAACCACTGCAAGGAGCCTGAAAAAGAAGCAGCAGCAACTTCAAATTGACTAAGATCTGCTCAATGATAGATGGATCGAAGTCCTAGCCGCCAAAGAATACAGCCTTAGTGGCCCAGCCAAAAGCTACCCGAAGAGTAGATTGCTACCCCAGGGCGACGACAGGGCGCTCGAGCCTGTGCCATTAAAGCACAGAGCATCAGGTCGACCACAACTTGGTTCGGGTAAAGCGGCAACTCAAGCTGAACACCAGACCGCCCCACCTCGCCATAAAGGCAAGAACAAAACAGCCCAGGGTTGTGCACATGACCGTTAACATGACCTGGGTAGCAGAGCAAGACACCCAAGAGCGACCTATGGATCACGAGGACATACCTCGACACGCGACGATGACCACCTATTCAGACGTGACAAATCTAGCCACGCCCGGGCCGAAAACCGCAAATGAACTCCATCGGAGGTACGTCACAGTGTGGCCCAACATAGAGGCGCCACACACCCTCTTTGCTTCACAAACGAAGTAATGGAGCATCAATTCCCAGACGGGTTCAAACCTATGAATATTGAATCATACGATGGAACAACGGATCCCACGGTATGGATCGAGGACTTCCTCCTCCATATCCACATGGCCCGTGCGGACGACCTTCATTTCATCAAATACCTACCACTAAAACTCAAAGGACCAGCTCGGTACTAGTTAAATAGTCTGCCGGAAAATTCTATTGGCAGCTGGGAAGATTTGGAAGACGCCTTTCGCGACACCTTCCAAGGAACATATGTCCGGCCACCGGACGCCGATGACTTAAGTCACATTGTCCAGCAGCCCGGAGAGTCATCCAGGCAGCTCTGGACCAGGTCCTTAGTTAAAAAGAACCAAATCATCGACTGTCCGGACGCGGAAGCCCTCGCGGCCTTCAAACACAGTGTCTGGGATGAATGGCTTGCACGCCACCTCGGTCGAGAAGGACCTAGATCCATGACATCCCTTACCGCTCTAATGACCCGCTTTTGCATGGGAGGAGACAGCTGGCTTGCTCGTAGAAGCAATAGCACCAGTGACTCAGGCACTTCTAAAATCCGAGATGGCAACGGCAAGCCACGGCAAAGCAAACACAACAGCCACAATGATAATGAAAGATCACATGACATAGCGGTCAACGCCGGATTTAGCAATCCCAAGCCCAGTCAACGAAAAAAGCCATTCAGGGCGAATAGAGACGGACCATCCAACCTAGACAGGATACTAGACCGACCCAGCCAGATTCACGGCCACCCCAATAAGCCAGCTAATCATACCAACAGAAAATGTTGGGTCCTCAAGAAGGCCGGCAAGCTCAACGCCAAACACAAGGGAAGGGGGCCGCCAGGCAATAGGGATGATGGAGCGGTTCACCAGCCAAATGCCGGGGGCCAGAAGCAATTTCCCCCCGAAGATCGATCAAATCCGGAGCAGAAATAGCAGTTCGGCTTCCGTTGTCCATCTCATATACCCGTTAAAACTATACCGCGCATACATAACTACGCACTTAAGATACCAAGGGCATTGGTGGAAGCATAATACAGACAAGTTTGCAAGCACTCTGGTAACATTTTTATCTACTTTCATTTTTCTTTCTTCATTAACTCTTAAAAACAGCTGGCGCAAAGGAGAAACATCTAAAACCGACTCTATCGGAGTTCGGATCCGTACACTCACCTACGGGGCTACTTCCTTCAAGGATTCCCCTCACCGAGCACAGGCGGCGCAGACGTGCGACAGGAGGTCCAAAATAACTTTTTGTAGACCACACTCTTTTTCGAGCCTGTAACATGCCTTTTTCCTCTGCCTTCGACCCAGGGCATATCAAATAGCCGGGGTCGTGGCCTTTATATATATCAAGTAATCTTTGGCATATTGCTCAGGTCCCAGTTCACATTACAAGTATTAATTATCCGCATCTTTCCGCAATTGAATACACCTCCTATGGTTGTTTCACAGATATTACCCAGCTTAAACTTGCCAGGGGATCGGTATGGGAACAATTGAGTTGCCAACAAAGTCCGAACAGCTTTTGCAGCATAACTCGGCGTCGCAAGTTTGGCCTTATATGCATCAGCTCCGAATCATGTCTTGGGTCAATAGTTGGGTTGCCCGGCTCCTGTGCTTGCTATCCTACGTTCCGCTCCATCGGCTAGGGTAGTAAAGGGAGAACTACTGCAATTGTGCTTGCGGTTCACCTGGATCAGCACCTCAGTAGAGAAAGCTGAAAATTGAATGTCATGCTGTGGCGAGAGATGGTCAACCACTTGATGACTTATTGGAATATCTAGCGATTCCTCCATGTCACACGAAGGACCTCTTTTCAGTCAAATATGTACATGCATCGTATGAATAAGCCGCATACATACTAGGGGCTATGTCGTAGACCCACCATAAAACTCCTATGGCTAAGTGAAACTGTTAACGCCCTATAGTCTGGTTGCCTGGTTCGCCGCATTGACACCTCCTTCATGGACCAAGACGTTGGGTCAAGAGTGATCAAATGCTTTTCCGAACAACCCCGTACTTCCTACGAGGGGGCTGAAGCTAACGACTGGAAAACTTTCAGATTATATTAAAACGGCCGCACAGGTGGAACACAAACTTTTGAGCATTATATAAAAAACAGATTAACTATAAAATTGTCTCATACAATTCTCATACACCTCACTCGAACATTATGTCTTTCGAGCACTGACCCTCTATCACGCAGGTAGCCACTAGGACGTCTTCAAAATAATGCTCTGGTTCATGGTGGTCATTGCCCTGAGGTGGACTCTTCACCGCAACATCGATGGGCTTCATCTTCCCGCAGAATGTCTTGACTCGGGCAAAGGTCGTCCATGCACCCTCGATGCACACCAACCGCTTCGCAGTGTCGATACATGGCACTGTGTCAACAAGTCGTTGCACCAAGCCAAAGTAACTATTCGGAAAAGGCTCAGTTGGCCATAACCGGGTTATGACGTTCTTCATGGTAGCGCCGGATATCCTATGAATCTCGGCCCACTGGGACATCTGCTCATTTAGCAACAGGGGGCGCTTCGACGCGCTGAATTGTGACCAGAAAAGCTTCTCCATTGCATACCCCTCTCGCGCCTGGTAAAACTGCGCTAGATCAGAAGAACACTTCGGAAAGTCTAAAAACTCGTCCGGAGAACTCCACAATTGGTTAAGCTGAGCATAGTTCGGATCGCCTAACTTAGTCTGTAGCAAAAATGGCTCACTAGCCGCAATCTCCCTAGCTTGCCGGATCTCCTCACGGGCGGCTCTGGATTCAGACCGCGCTTCTCTCGCCTCTCATAAGGCCTTGTCAACTTTAGCCGTTTTGGCTTCATTCTCCTTCTCAAGGTGTTCATAGCGGCTAGCAGCACTTTTTAGTTCGAGCGCCATCGCGGATATCTTCTCCTCGTCTTGACACCGAGCAGCTCGTTCGGCTTTTAACTCAGCCGATGCCTTTTCGGCAACCACATTACTACGCCGGGCTGGCTCCTTAGCCCGGGCCAGCTCCGCCCGAAGAATTTCAACGGTGACAGCACCATCTGCAGCCATGCATATTACAGTATATAAATTTCAGCATTATGCTTATTTCACATAAATGTATGTGAAGGGACTGCCCCGAATACATACCTTGCGATTCGTCAAGACGCATGTTGATTAACGCAATGTCATCCCCGGCCATATCAAGCTTCCGTTGCAGCTCGGCAATATCCGTAGTCTGGGAAGTAGCCAGGGGGGAAGTAGCCTGTGTTCAAGTTAATCAGATTAGTCCTTGAAAGTTCTTCCCGATCCTCCGTTCGCCTCCAATGGGAAGCTAACCCGAGTCTCAGGGGCTACTATCTATACACAGATGTATTTTGTGAATAAAACACAATTGCACATATTACAGTACAAACCTTGAAGCCTCTTAGTAGGCTCGCAAAGGCCTCATCCAATCCGCTCTTCGTGTTAGGAGGCACCAAGAACAATGTTCTCATCACAAGAAAATCGGAACGATCCCGAGATACCCGCGTGATCCTATTTTTTTGTGAAAATGAGGAGAGGAAAGTCAAAACATCTACGAAGGGGGCTGAGGAGTAAAAAGAATCCTACTCTCCGATATATATAATCCTAAGACTCAAAATAGTTTTATTCTAGACTCAACAACGTCACCGATTCAATCAAGCAGGGGGCTCCTAAGTCGGGGATGGCTCTGACACCAACTTGTAATGCCCAAGATGCGGCTATATCTCCCACGTGTCAAGGCATGACTTAGAGGCATAACCGCATTTTGGTTTTGTAAGCAAGAAGGGTCATCTTCACACAATCCCAAGTAATGTACAAGGAAGTAAATAGTTGGCTTACAATCGCCACGTGACACAAAGATCGAATAATTCATACATCATTTAGAGTACACACATAGTCCGACTACGGACGGATCCAAATGAAAAGAAGACAACCCCAAATGCTAAATCCCTATCGCTCCAACTGGGCACCACTACTGATCATCCGGAAGGGAAACGTAGTAACGGCCAAGGTCTTCGTCAAACTCCCACTTGAGCTCGGTGGCATCACCTGCACTAGTATCATCGGAACCTGCAACTGTGTTGGTAGTATCTGTGAGTCACGAGGACTCAGCAATCTCAAAACCTGTGAGATCAAGACTATTTAAGCTTATAGGTAGGATGTGGTTATGAGGTGGAGTTGTAGCAAGCACTAAGGAAATATGGTGGATAACTTACGAGTACAAGAGTAAGATGAGAAACAACGCAACAGACGTAGAGCTAGAAGTAATCAAGAAGTGATCCTGAACTACTTATGTTCATACATAACCAAATTGTGTTCACTTCCCAGACTCCGTCGAAAAGAGACCATCACGGCTACACACGTGGTTGATGCATTTTAATCAAGTCAAGTGCCGAGTTCTCTACAACTGGATATTAACAAATTCCCATCTGCCACATAACCGCAGGCACGGCTCTCGAAAGTTTATACCCTGCAGGGGTGTCCCAACTTAGCCCATCACAAGCTCTCACGATCAATGAAGGATATTTCTTCTCCAGGAATAAACCGATCAGTCTTGGAATCCCGGTTACAAGACATTTCGACAATGGTAAAACAAGACGAGCAAGACCGCCCAATGTGCTAGCAAATCCTGATAGGAGTCGCATGTATCTTGTTCTCAGGGCACACCAAATGGGACAAGCTACGAGTAAAACCAACCCTCGAGCTGCTGGGTCCCAGCTATCGGCCACTCCTTATGCAATTCTCTCGTTTATTGACTATATAGGTTGACAATGGTGTGGGACCGTGATGTCAATAAACCAGGAGGATGCAAAAAAAATATAGTTGTATGTACTAATAAGGAGGCACTTGTGTACGTGTGGCTATGGCCCTAGTGGGATCCACTATCATCCTCTCCAATTAAAGTCATCTCCTGATTCCTCATGTTTGTTGACCATGTTGACAATGCAAGACGGTGGCGCCATGGTGAGCGCAACAACTCGAAGGACGATGGAGAGGGCCTCGCGAGCCCTATGGATGGTCTGATACAGCACCCACTACTCATTCAGGAAGCCAGGATCAGAGGGCCACATGTCTGCGACAGCATTGTCATTTGCTTGTTCGTCGGCGATTCGTCCTTCCGCGAGCCGGTGCTTGTTGAGGAGATGAAGGTTGCAGCACCGGTCCACCTGTGCTGGTAGTTCTTCCTCCATTAGAGCGTCGAAGTGCGGCCGCACTTGCTCTATGGTGAACACAACATGAACCAGCTTGGGCGGTGGCGCCGGGTCCTGGTCAGAAGCAACGTCCATTGCCTGATTGTCGTCGCTCAGCTCGATGAGCGAGCTCACGAGCCAGCATGTCCAACTTTTGGACCGGACCGCTGCCAAGTATGAGTCTGACAGCCCTGGCCCACCTAGACCGCCTCCCTCACCCGTGCGCGCTATCTTCCCAAAAGGGTCAGCGCTGCTTCCCAGTGCAGGGGATTGCTCCGTGTTCAAATGACACAAGTGGCATCCGTCCGTCCGTCTGCCACTCCGGTTGCTAAGGCAGCTACTCCGGCGCCACCCGTCTGTCCCTCTGCCGCCCACCATTGCTATATAAACTGTTGTGCCGGCCATAGCCGTAGTCATCCGCCTCCATTCCCTTTCTCCTGTCCACACCAATACTGCCCACCATGGCTTCCTCGTGCTCCAGCGCTCTTCGGGACGATCTGACTACAGACAACAAGGAGATGGTAGCCATTGCTGCCGACTGGCTGGCCGGCAGGTAGCTGGAGGACGATGACGACCCAATGCAGAACATGGTAGTCGATGATCCTGCGCCAAGCCCCTTCTCGTTGCCATCCTCGCCGGTGCACTACACAATGACCATCGGCGAAGCCCTTGCCCCATGCATGGACACTGTGAGGCAGAAGCGTCAGGAGCAGTTCCGAGAGGCGCAGGCCGACAACGTCTACAACCACCATCTCCTCCAGGAGCACCTGCAGGCGGAGGAACAGATCGACGTGGAGCAGGCGGAGCAGGAGGCACTAGTCGAGTCATACCACTCTTCCTGCGAGAGTTGCCTCGCGCGCTGGTGGGACCGCATGCGGGTGGTGGAGGTTGCTGCCGCCTGCAAAGAGGACGATCAAGCGGGCGAGGCGTTGTTTGGCGAGACCGATGATGAGGCGGAGGACAATGCTATCTCCGCTAAGGCACCGCCCCGCCTTTGCCTGCTTCAGCGAGGCCCTGCTCCGCGGAGGCCCCGCCTCACCAACAATGAGGCAAAGGACACCGCCAGCTCTGCCGAGCCACCCCCCCTCCGCCATCGAGGCAGAGGACTTCACCGGCTTTGGTGAGGCCCTTCTCCACCGAGGCCCTAACTTGCCAACAACGGGCAGAGGACATCGCTGGCTCCACTCTGCCGGCAACAAGGGGGAGGATTTCCCCCACTCTGTCGAGGCACCGCCCTGCTAGCAACGAGATAGAGGACATCGCCAGCTCCGTCGAAGCCCCGCCCCGCAGCCAGCAGGCCGAGCCACACAGAAAACAACGAGGAGTAGAACACGATAGGTCGCCACCTCTCGGGTCCAAGTAAGGCCACCGGTGCTACCCTACGGTTGAAGCCAAGCGTGGTAGGCTGACCATTGATGGTCGATTTAGCTTCTTGGCGGCGACGTGGAGTCAGAGAGCTATGATGGAGAAGGAGGATGCTTCATTGGCTTAACTGCAGGTGAAGTTGGGTCACCAACATGCGGGCCCAGCTGGCATCTGGCCCACATGCCAGTCACCCAACTGCAACTGTAGTTAAGTCACTAAAGCTTCTGTTCGGATCAGCCTGACACGGGTGGGTAGCTTTGGTTAATTAACTAAACCTCCAGTGCACCCCTTTTAAGTTGAAGAATGTATGACATGTAATGAAATCCGGCATGTTTGTGTGAAATCCGGCCGTGTATTAAAGAATTTAGTTCGAATTCTTGTATCACTGGCATTGGATGAACATGCAAAACAATCCGTACTAGCATTATTCCCAGGGTTATTGCCTCCTTTGCAGCATGTCGGTGGGAACAACACCTATGGGGTCACTGGGATCCCTTCTACGATTGCGAGCGCGAGGTTGTGCAAAGAGCGGGTCTGACAGGAAGCACACAGATCGTTTACCCAGGTTCGGGCCGCGAAGATGCGTAATACCCTAGTCCTGCTTTGGTGGATGTATTTGAGTGTGTTCTTGTGTTCTTGGGCTAGCTACGGGGTGCAACTTGCCCAAAAGAGCCGAATCCCTCTCCTGGCCGCCTCGGGCCTCCTTTTATACAAAAAAGGGGTTGCCACAGTGGCACACAGGAGGTGGAAGGGTCTACAGTCGACAAGCCTATCCTCTTGGACCGTCAGACAAACGCATTTAATGCGTTGCCAACGTGACTTTATCGGGGACGCCAGGGAAGCACGTCCCAGCTGTCGCCGCCTCGCCTGGCCTCGACACGCGTCCGAACTGATGAGGCATCGTGGCGCCACGTTGGCTGGCTGCTGGGCTGGCACGGTAGTGGAGCCTTCATGAAGGGTCGCATGCCGCCACGCAGATGCCTGCTAAGTCAGTGTAGAGGCCGCCCGTCGCCATGCAGGTGCCTTCCCAGCTGGTTGAGCTAGCAGCTGCTTGGGGACGGTGGTGGAGTCTTAGCTGGAGCAGGCCTGGTAGTGGCCCCGCTGATGCTCTTGGCAAGGGTCTTGCCGGGGGCCCGGCAAGGGCCTTGCCGTGGCATTGTAGTCGTCCCCGGCAAGGGTCTTGCCGGTGGTCTTGTGGATTTCCTTGTCTAGGATACAGCCGAGGGTCGCCGTCTTCTGGTCCTCATATGATCTCATATGATTTTCATGCCACCACAGATGCGCCTCCCGATCCCCGGTTCCAACATAGGTGGTTGGGTTGGAGCCTACAGGCTCAAGGGCAGCCCACTCTGCTGGCATTGGGAAAGTTGCCCCGCAAGGCTCTTGCCGGGGCTGCGGAGGCTGCCTCGGCAAGGATCTTGCCGAGGGAGTCCACCTCGCCCTATTGCTCTCCTGCATTTCTGGTCTTGGCGTTGCCTTGGTTGCCTCGCACTTCAGCTTCCCTCCTCTGCCCTGCTAAGTGTGGCCGTGGCGCGCGGCTCTGGCTGCCCGTGCACAAGTAAAGGGGTCAAAATGAGAGCCCCTACTTTTGTACACCGATAGGAGCCCCCGGGCCTGAGCCACACATAAGCGTGCCGCGTTGTTGGGCCAGGCCCAGAACGGTGCGTGGGCAGGTGGGGTGGATTTTACCACAGTAACATCTCGTCCGCTGCGCTTCCCCACGACTTGCATTGAACGCGCGAAGTGGGGGTCCGTGCGTGACGTGGGGGTCATGTGTGGGGCGGTTTTCCGCACGCATGCGTCACATCGTGGTAAAGAGGCGGCCCACGCCTTCCCCGTAAAAAGGAAACGGCCACGGGCACGCTGCTCATTTACCCCCTGTGTCTTCTCCAATCTCCGAGCCGCCGGTCCTTCCTTCTTCCTTCTCAAGCCCCTACTCTTTCTTGCCACCGCTGTGTTTTTGCTGCCCTTTCCCTTCCACCGTTCGCAGCCGCCATGGCACCCAAGACTAGCAAGGGCAAGGGAGTGGCCAAGAACGCCGGAGGGGCGGAGCCACCGGAGAATGAGTTGGCGGCGCGACGGACGGAGCTCGCCTACTTTCCATCGACGGTCGACGTGGCCCACCTCCGAGACAACTTTAGGCCGCTGTGGGGGGTCAAGACGGGGGGAGAAATGACGGGCCATCCCGCCACATGCGTCATCCCTGCCTACTGTGGCAAAGCCGCCCCAAATCGGTACCCGTTCTTCGTCGATTACTTCTGCTACGGCCTCTGCCCCCCCTTCTCCGATTTCTTCAGCGGCATAATGCATACCTTCGGCTTCCACCTCCTGGATTTCACCCCAAATTCCATGGTGTGCATGGCTCTTTTCGCTCACCTCTGCGAGGACTTCGCCGGAGTGCATCCTAACACGGCGCTCTTCCGCCACTACTTATTCCCTCGGATCCAGCAAGGAGGTGCCATCTTCGGTTGTGTCACCTCGATCCCGAGGTCCAAGGGGACATACCCGGAGGGCGCTCAGAAGGAGAGGTGGGAGGAGTGGCGGGGCCGGTGGTGCTCGATTGAAGAGGAGGATCCACAAGAGTTCTGTCGGGTTCGCCTTGCGCCGCTGGTTCATGGAAATGACTGGAGCAGTGTCGATGCTGTCAACGCAAATCTCGCGGTCGCCACCACCAGAATTCTTCGCCTCACCGAGGCCGGGCTCACCCTTGAGATGATCGGGGCGGATTTCATCTGCCGCCGAAACGCTCCACTGCATAGCAACGGTAGGCCGGCCTGGCTCTTCACGAACGCGGCGGACATCATGCAACTCCGCCCCGGCCTCGACCACAACTTCACCATGTCGGCGCACCGTCACTTCTGCCAGCGGCTCTTCCAGCTCGACGTGGACCACGACCGCAAGGCTGAGAGGTCCGGCAAGGCTGCGAAGGCCGGCAAGGTCGCCAAGGGGCCCTTGTTTGGGTTGCCGGTGTGGGTGGTCCCGCAGAGCAATAACTCGCGTCGAAGCAACATCATTGCCATGATGCCAGAGTTCAACGCGCACGGCCTCATCCCGAATTGGGCCGAGCCGCCAAAGGATCAAGTGCAGGAGTTTTTTGACACCCTGGAGGAGAAGTACATCCGCGAGGAGCCGTAGCTCGTCCAGGACACCACCCAGGCGGAGCTGGACTACATCACCGCCAGGGCGGCGGAGGCGGAGCTCACCAGGGAGGCCGACAACATCGGCGGCGTGGAGGACAAAACCGCGGAGGCCGCAAAGGAGAAGGATCTCACCCAGTGGGTGGAGTCCGCTAGGGAGGCCAGCAGCGCGAGCACCGGGGCTCCTCTTATTGGAGACGACGACGACGAGCTATCCGAGGGGAAGGCTGAAGCTGTCGAGCCCCCAGCCACGGGGTAAGGGCGAGTCCTGCGACGGACTAGCTCCGGCGAGCTAGTTCTGCCCGGTAGGTCCATGCCACCTTGACAAGCCCAGGAAACGTCCGCATGCCAAATGAGGGCCACGGCGGCAAAGAAATTGGTGAAAGCCGCGGTGGCGAAGAAGAAAGCATCTACTTCTTCTTTGTCTAAGCGTTCCCCAACTCCACCTACTTCCCCTCCTCCGGTAGGTGATGATACAGAGGTCTTCTTCGCCCTCGGGTGTCTTAGCCCAAGGAGGGAGAGGAAGGCAGCGGAAGAAGAAACGGAGGACGAGTAAGTGCTTCAACTCTTGTCATCTCCGTCCCTCCGGGCCATGTCTCTTTTCTTGACCTATCTTCATCTTGGCAGGGGTACGTAGACACTAGCCAAGAGGGTGAAGAGGGCCAGGTCTTTGGTAGGCTGCCAGCCCCCAGCGAGAACCTTGAAGGCGCAACTGGTGGTGGTGAGCAGCCCGGACTGCAGCCCCCGGCACAGGCCCCAGCATAATCTCATCACCCGCCCCTCGTCAATGTGTGTCATGGGTATGATTCTTGGTACTGAACTTGCCGTGATCGCGGGAGGGGGAGAGCAACAGGAGGAGCCACTGAGGGCTACCCCCAACACGCCGCCTCCGTCAACCACGCCGCCCCGAGGGGCGTCCCGGCAAGGGTGCCAAGCATCGAGCCCATGGACACGGAGGAGGAGGAGGAGGAGAACTTGGGCGCCGGCAGCTCCACCTTGGTGCCAAATGTTGGCGAGGAAGGGGCTACTTCTTCCCAGCCTGGCACGGGTACATTATTTGCCTATCATCACTGCCCTTTCTTCTTCTTTCGAAATCTTTGTCTTGGCTTCCTTCATCCCCTTCTTGATATACAGATCCTCTGTCGGTGGACCAGGAGGACATAGACAATGTCATCGAGGATGTCGCCAAGGCCGCCAAGGAGGAGGCCGAGAAGATCGCCACCGAGGAGCCGCCAAGGGCGCTGCTTAGGACGCCGCCAAGGGGACTGCCGGGGAGCCCGACAAGGCTACTGCCGGGGAGGCCGGCAAGTCCACTGCCGAGGAGGAGGTGGCTGATGACCATCCTTCCTCCTCCGCTGCCTCTGGCTCCTACAGGTATCTGAGGGTGAGCGACGACCTTTTCGTCCACCTTCTAGGGGCCTCAAGCTCCAGGGTGCCCATTGAGGGAGAGGTGTTCGACAAGGTGGTGCTCACCGCCGCCCGTCTCGAGGTCGTCGACGAGCCAAGCGTCGACAATGACAGTTCTTAGGAGGAGCAGCTTCTCCAGGCCATGGGCGCCAGCTTCCGGAAGCTCTAGGCGCTCCACCACACCCACCTGGACAAGGCTAAGTCCAGGATGGCAACGGTGGATATGGCGGAGGCGGATCTCAAGGGACGCATTACCGAGGCGCAGACTTGGTACCGACAAGCCTGTGAGGAGCTGAAGGCCGCCCAGGGCGAGCTGACCAGGCGCGAGGTGGAGCTCATCATGGAGCGAGTCAACATCGAGAAGGCCCAGGACATGGCGAAAAACCTGGCCGCCACAGCGGAGGCCGCTCGAGCCCAGCATCAGCCCGTGCAGAACTCCCAGGAGGAGGACCTTGTAGCGCGTGAGTACAAGTTGGCCCCAACACTCCATGGCAAGGACGAGGAGGTGGAAAAGCTTGTCATGCAGCGGACCCATGAGCTGGAGCGGAGGCACAAGGAGGCGCTCGATTCCCAGGCTTTGGTTCATGCCGACAAGGTGAAGGAGCTAGAGGTGGAGCAGGACGAGATAAAGGATCAGGTCCTGAAGCTATCCAAGGAGAAGGACACCCTCAACGGTGCCCTAGTTCAGGTGCAGGGCACAGTCCTCAACAAGGCCAGGCAGCTCTCCGAGGCCAACAACTCCATCAAAGACCTCAAGCTGAAGCTAGAGGGTCTCGAGGGGATGCTGTCGGAGGGCAAGGCCCGGGAGGAGGCCATGGCCAAGGTCCAGGAGATCGAAAAGCAGCTGCGGAAGAATGAAGCCGCCAACCACAAGGATTTTGTGGAAGGCAAGAACCGCTGGATCGAACTTCTCAAAGGCGTCGCCGACAGGATCAACACACAGCTGGCTACCATGGGGATGCCAAATGAGAGGTATACCCCGGAGCGCAATGCGAGCCCCAGCGCCAAGCTGACCATCTTCTTCGAGGGCGTCCTCGGGGCCCTGGAGCAGCTCCACTCCAACCGGGCGGCCTCCCTGGCCGATGAGTCCCGGAGGCTTTGCCAGGGTGCCATGACCAAGGTTCTCACCAAGGTGCCGCACTGGAACCCCAACCTTGACTTCGACGCCGCACTTGAGAGCTTGCCGAAGGATGCAGACCTCGCGACGCCCAAGGAGTGTATCAAGCCCATCATCAGCCTCATCAGCGGAATCGAGAGGGTGGAGGGTGTAACACCCTCGATGCGACTATATCTCCCACGTGTCGAGGCATGACTTAGAGGCATAATCGCATTGAAGGCATACGTCGCAAGTTAGGCAATCTTCACAACATCCCATGTAATATAAATCATAAAGGGGAGATAACCTAGTTGGCTTACACTCCCCACGTCAATCAAGTACATAAATAACATTACATCATCCAAACACTCATGGCCCGACTACGGCGCCAAAATAAAAGATAACCCAACATGCGACACGGTCCCGATCACCCCCAACTGGGCACCACTACTAATCATCAGGAAAGGAAACATAGTAACGTTGAGAGTCCTCGTCGAGCTCCCACTTGAGTTCAAGCTCGTCACCTGGAGCGGAATCATCAGGCCCTGCATCTGGTGTCATAGTAATCTGTGAGCCACAGGGACTCAACAATCTCGCACCCTCGCGATCAAGACTATTTAAGCTTATAGGTAAGGAAAGGTAAAATATATGTGGAGCTGCAGCAAGCGACTAGCAAAATATGGTGGCTAATTTGTTCGCAAAAGAGAGCGAGAAGAGGAGGCAAAGCATGAGCAAGAAACTAGAGAGCAACCTGCGCAAACATTACTCCAACACCGTGTCCGCTTCCCATCTGCGCAAACATCTCAGTTGATTGATTTTAATTAAGTTAAGGTTCAAGTTATCTACAACCGGACATTAACAAATTCCCATCTGCCCATAACCGCGGGCATGACTTTTGAAAGTTCAAATCCCTACAGGGGAGTCCCAACTTAGCCCACCACAAGCTCTCACGGTCAACGAAGGAATAGACCTCCTCCCAAGACGCTCCGATCAGACTCGGTATCTCGGTTATTCAAGACACTTCGAGAAGTTAAAACAAGACCAGCAACACCGCCCGAATGTGCCGACAAATCCCGATAGGAGCTGCACATATCTCGTTCTCAGGGCACACTCAGATGAGCCATACGTCGGGTAAGCCAGCCTAGAGTTGCCCCTGGTAGCCCCGGACATCGCTCGGTGGGACCAACACTTAGAGGAGCACTGGCCCGGGGGGGCTAAAATAAGATGACCCTCGAGCTCCGGAAACCCAAGGGAAAAGAGGCTAGGTGGCAAATGGTAAAACCGAGGTTGGGCATTGCTGGAAAAGCTTTAATCAAGGCGAAATATCAAGGGGTTCCCATTATAACCCAACCGCGTAAGGAACGCAAAATCCGGAAACATAACACCGATATGACGGAAACTAGGGTGGCAAGAGTGGAACAAAACACTAGGCGAGAGGCCGAGCCTTCCACCCTTTACCAATTATATAGATGCATTAAGATAACATGGCAATATAATGATATCCCAACAAGTAAATAAATGTTCCAACAAGGAACGGTCTCCAATCTTCACCTGCAACTAGCAACGCTATAAGAGGGGCTGAGCAAAGAGGTAACATAGCCAATCAACGGTTTGCTAGGACATGGTGGGTTAGAGGTTTGACATGGCAATTTAGGAGGCTTGAAATAAAATGGTAGGCATCGTAGCATTGGCATAGCAAAAGAGCGAGCAATCTAGCATAGCAAAGATAGTAGTGATTTCGAGGGTATGATTATCTTGCCTGCACAGTTGTCAGAGTTGACTGGATCCTCGAAAGCAAACTCAACGGGCTCCTCGTTAGCGAACTCGTCTCCCGGCTCTACCCAAACAAGACAAACAAGCAACAAGGACACAAATCAACCACGTGCAACCCAAACAACATGATGCGAAGATGGTATGCTATGCGGGATGCAATGCGGGATGCATATGCAAGATGTGACAGGGAATGCATGAACCTAGCATCAACTTGGAAATCCAAGTTTCCACCGGAAAGATGAGATGAAATCGCTTGAAAACGATATAAACAACGTCGGAATCGGAGTTAAGGTTTGGAAATGGCAAGCGATTCAAAAATGACACCGGCCTGCGATTTACCGCAAGTAGCCATCTAAATGCAATGAGATGAACATGCTACATCACTCAAACATGAAAACAAAATACATGGCAGGGATGCATTCATGATGCTTAACAAAAGTCTAGCACTGAGCTACGGCCAATTCATCCATTAACAGGTTCAAACAAGCATGGCAAAAATGCACATGACAAACACATCTCAGACTTAGTGAAATTAACACTTGTCTGGAATTTCAGATCAGGTAGCACTCTTTGGAGCAACAAAACTACATGCTACAGGACCTGAACATGACAAAGTAAAGCATGGCATGGAGCTACTCAAAGAGCTTAACAAAAGTCCCTTAGTGACCTTGAGCCAAAAGTGATCAGCAAATACAACTCACGTAGGCATGTTTATGAGCTCGATGCACTCACTACGGTGCAAGTCATGAAAATATAAGCATACATCCGTTAAGAATACACAAAATGCAAGATAGACATGGCAAGAACAATAGCATAGCATGCACGGATCAACCACAACATCATCGGCAAAGTTGCAAACAAGTTGACAATCTGCCCAGATTCACAAAGTAGCAAAAGTAGAGCTCGATTGACTCAAGCTAGGGTCCTCCATAATTGCAAACAAAGACATGGATGAATAGATCACTACAATATTAACAAAACATCCTTACTGATCATCCTCAAAAGAGGCACGGATCACTAGGAAACAACATGAACATATGACATCATGAGATAAACAGATCAAGGACTTAGTGGAATTGCTAAGTCCCTCAAATCAGAATTAACAAGTGCACCACTTTGCAAGCTCGTGCTAGTCACCACACACATCATAAAAATACATGGGTTGCACCTCTGGAAAGACGACAAAACCCTTAACAAAACATATGTAGAACTCATGGGCATATCATGCACACAATAATCATGGCAAAATTGACAAAAGGCTAAATGGAGCAGCAGATCTGACATTTATCTCAAGTAGCCTCCTTCTAACAGCATTTCGGGCATCAAGATGAACTCAAATGAAAATGATGCAATGGAACGAAATGATGTACTATCTGAGATGAACATTTTGATATGCTATCTACATGAATCGGAGCTACGGATGCAAAGTTACGGGGCTATGAACATGAGCACTTGAAACTGGAAATCGGGGACTTAGTAGAAAAAAAAACACCTCCGGATCTAGGGTTTGACCCGGCACGCAAAACGAGGCGGCGGCGCTGCTCGCCAGAGACGACGAAGACGGCGGCGGCCAGGGTCGGTGGCGGCGGATCCGGCTCTCCCGTGGCCGGATCTGGCCGGAGGCGAGGTCGGGGACGGTGGAGGTGCGGCGGCGGGCCTCGCAGTGGGCGCGGGCAGTGGGCGCCGGCGAGCTCCGGTGGCGCCGGGCACGGCCGGCTCCGATTGAAGGCGGCGGCGCGGAGGAGTGCGGCGGCCGGAGCGGTGGA
>NC_057809.1:347370604-347380113 GCF_018294505.1 Triticum aestivum | reverse complement strand
CCCGACATGGGCACCGCGGGCCTCGGGCGGCGGTGGGTTGGTGGCGGTGACGTGGCAGGCGGCGGTTGGTGGCAGTGACGATGTCCGGCGCGGTCCGGACAATGTCCGGCGCGCGGAGGGTGAGATCTAGGGTTTCGGGAGAGGGGAACCGCAAATTTCGGAGGGGGGGTGTTTAAATAGGCCTAGAGGGAGCTAGGAGAGTCCAAATGAGGTGCGGTTTTCGGCCATGCGATCGTGATCGAACGCTCTAGATGATGGAGAGGGTTTTGGTGGGTTTTGGGACAAATTGGAGGGGTGTTGGGCTGCAACACACACGAGGCCTTCCCGGTCCCTCGGTTAACCGTTGGAGTATCAAACGAAGTCCAAATGATACGAAACTTGACAGGCGGTCTACCGTTAGTAAACCAAGGCTGCTTGGCAAGTCTCGGTCCAATCCGGAAATGTTTAATCCCCACACACGCAATAAGGCTAGAAATGACCACCGGAGGAGAACGAAGCGCCGGAATGCAAAACGGACAACGGGGAAAATGCTCGAATGCATGAGACGACCACGTATGCAAATCCAATGCACATGATGACATGATATGAGATGCATGACAACAATCACAACACACGGAGACAAAAACCCGAACCTGAGAAGATAAAATAACTTAACGCCAGAAACGGCAAGAGTTGGAGTACAAATTGGGAAAGTTACATCCGGGGTGTTACAACACTTCACCACTACGAAAGGATCTCGTCCCGAGATCTAGGAGTGAAAGAACGTCGGGTACTCAGAACGGAGGTGATCCTCGCATTCCCAGGTAGCTTCACGGTCGGAATGGTGTGACCACTTGACTTTGAGGAATTTGATTGACTTGTTGCGAGTCTTGCGTTCAGTCTCTTCAAGAATGGCAACTGGGAGCTCACGATAGGAGAGATCTTCTTGGAGCTCAATGTCCTAGAAGTTGACGGTGCGGTCAGGAGTCTTGAAGCACTTTCGGTGATGAGAGACATGGAACACATCATGAACATTTGCAAAGTTTGAAGGAAGCTCGAGTTGATAGGTGAGGTCGCCTCTCTTGCTGACAATCTTGAAAGGTCCCACATATCTGGGGGCAAGCTTCCCTTTGATACCGAAGCGACGAGTACCTTTCGTAGGAGAGACGCGGAGGTAAACATGATCTCCGATCTCGAAAGAGAAATCACGGTGCTTACTATCATAGTAGCTCTTCTGGCGGGATTGGGCTGCTTTGAGGTTATCACGAATGACTTTACACATTTCCTCTGCCTCTGTGATTAAGTCATTACCCAAAAGCTGACGTTCACCGGTTTCAGACCAGTTGAGAGGGGTACGGCACTTCCTGCCATAGAGAATTTCAAATGGGGCCTTGCCCGAACTTGCTTGAAAACTGTTGTTGTAGGAGAATTCAGCACAAGGAAGACAATCCTCCCACTTCATGCTGAAGGAGACCACATAAGCCCTAAGCATATCTTCAAGAATCTGATTGACACGCTCGACTTGACCGCTAGTTTGAGGATGGAAAGCTGTGCTGAAGCGGATGTTGGTGCCCATGGCCTTCTGAAAAGAATCCCAAAACTTTGAGGTAAAGATGCTGCCACGGTCTGAAGAGATCACTTGTGGAATACCGTCCAGAGAGACAATCTGAGAGGTATAGAGTTCCGGCAATTGAGCAGAAGTGATCGACTCTTTGATAGCCAGAAAGTGAGCCACTTTGGTGAGTTTGTCGATGACAACGAATATAGCATCATTGCCACGCTTGGACTTTGGAAACCCAGTCACGAAGTCCATCTCAATGTGGTCAAACTTCCATTCTGGAATGGCAAGAGGTTGGAGGAGACCTGCTGGCCTTTGGTGCTCTGCCTTCACTCTTCTGCAGACATCACATTCATTCACGAATTGAGCAATCTCGCGCTTCATTCGAGTCCACCAATAAGCATGCTTAAGGTCCTGATACATCTTCATGCTCCCAGGGTGGATGGAGAGGAGAGAATTGTGAGCCTCGTTCATGATCACTTTACGAAGTTCACCTTTGGGTACAACAATACGATCCTCGAAGAAGAGAGTGTCCTTGTCATCAAGGCGGTAGCACTTGTACTTGGGTTGACTCTTGGCAATCCCAATCTTCACCTTTTTCACCATAGCATCAAGAAGCTGGGCTTGGCGAATCTGGTCTTCCAAGGTAGGAGAGACTTGAAGGTTGGCGAGGAAACCTTGAGGAACAACTTCCAGATTAAGTTTGCGGAAAGCTTCACAAAGCTCGGGTTGATGAGGCTTGAGAATGAGACTATTGCAGTAAGCTTTCCTGCTCAAAGCGTCAGCAATCACATTGGCCTTGCCTGGAGTATACTCGATACTCGGATTATACTCTTGAATCATTTCGACCCATCGCGTTTGCCTGAGGTTGAGATTAGGCTGAGTGAAGATGTACTTGAGACTCTTGTGATCAGTGAAAATGTCCACTTTTCTTCCCAATAGAAGATGTCTCCAAGTCAAAAGAGCATGCACAACTGCCGCCAACTCGAGATCATGAGTGGGGTAGTTCTTCTCATTAGGCTTCAACTAGCGAGAGGTATAAGCAACAACTTTCTTCTCTTGCATCAATACTTCTCCAAGACCTTGGAGAGAGGCATCACAAAAGACCTCGTATGGCTTCGATTCATCAGGCGGACTCAGAACTAGAGCAGTGATCAATTTCTCTTTCAAAGTGTTGAAAGCAATGTCACACTCCAGAGAACAAACGTACTTGACGTGCTTCTGGAGAAGATTTGCGAGAGGCTTCGCGATCTTAGAAAAGTTTTCAACGAATCTTCGGCAATAGCTTGCGAGACCGAGGAAGCTACGGAGTTGCTTCACGTTCTGAGGAGGTTCCCAATTCACAATTGCAGACACCTTCTCAGGATTCACGGCAATTCCCTTGGCAGAGATGATATGACCAAGATAAAGAACCTCATCGAGCCAAAATTCACACTTGGAGAACTTGGCATAGAACTGATGTTCCTTGAGCTTATCGAGAACCAAACGCAAGTTCTTGGCATGATCTTCCTTGTTCTTGGAGAAAACCAGAATGTTGTCGAGATAGACCAAAACAAAGTCATTGGTGTAGGCGTTGAAGATGAAGTTCATCATGCGAGAGAGCATCAGAGGAGCGTTGACGAGGACAAAAGACATGACAGTGTATTCATATGAACCATAGCTTGTCCTGAAAGCCGTCTTGGGAATATCTTGCTCACGAATACGAATCTGATGATAACCCATACGGAGATCAAGCTTGGAGAATACTTGGGCACCTTTGAGTTGTTCGAACAGCTCATTGATGTTAGGAAGTGGGTATTTGTTCTTGATGGTCTTCTTGTTCAATGGACGGTAATCAACACAAAGTCGGTCTGTTCCATCCTTCTTCTTCACAAAAAGAACACCACAACCCTACAGAGTAGAACTAGGCCGGATGAGACCCATTTTCTCTTGAATATCGAGTTGCTTCTTCAGCTCCTTCAACTCTTCAGGTCTGAGCTTGTAAGGACGCTTGCAAACGGGTTCCGTGCCAGGCTCAAGATCAATAACGAATTCAACTGGCCAGTGCGGATGCATTCCTGGAAGCTCTTCTGGAAATACGTCTTGATATTCGCAAACGACTGGAATTTGAGAGATAGCATCCAGGTCACCCTTCTCATTGAGAGAAAACACACTGATAGTATCATCACGAGCGGCAAAGACAATTACATCCTCAGACGAATGAGTCAATTGAATCTGCCTGGCAGCACAATCAAGATGCGCCTTGTGCTTAGAAAGCCAATCCATTCCGAGAATAAGATCAATATCTGAGTTGCCAAGAACCATCGGAGAAGAGAGAAACTTGTAATCGCCCAATGTGATAGTAACATCTGGGGCAATAACGCTTGCATTCATGAATTTACCCGGAGAAACAACAGATAACTATCTAGGCAAATCTTGTAAAGGCAACTCATGCTTACAAACAAATGGTCTTGAGATGAAACAATGCGATACACCCGTGTCAAAAAGAACTTTTGCAGGAATATCATTAACAGGAAGGTTACCCATGATGACATCTGATGAGTCCTCTGCTTGAGCTGCATTCATCAAGTTGACCTTGGCGGACTTGGGGTTATGCTTGACCACAGCTGTACTTGCCGATCTGACAGGAGGAGGAGGAAGACGCCCCTGGTTGAAACACTTGTTGGCATAGTGACCCTTCTGTTGGCACTTGTTGCACGTGACCTCTGAAAGCGGACGGTGATACGGAGCACTCGATCTTGGAGCTTGAGACTAAGTCTTGTTCTGAAAGCCAGGGTTGGGTGGGTGGGAAGAAGCACTGCCACCTTTGCTCTTCTGCTGATATGGCTGACGGAACGGAAGAGGAGGAAGCCAATACTTCTCCTGCTTGGCCACTTGAGTAGAGGAAGACGGAGTAACATCTCTTACTCGCTTCTTGGAAGCATCACACCTCAATTGAGCAACCTCTTGCTTCAGTGCCATGTTGTAGAACTCATCGTACCTCAAGGGCTCAAAGAGAACAAGAGCTAGCTGAATTTCTTCTCTGAGACCACCCCTGAACTGGTATATCATGCTCTTCTCATCAGGTACGTCTAGCTTAGCAAAGCGGGCGAGCTTCTGGAACAACTTGTTGTAGTCATAGACAGACAAAGAGCCTTACTTCAGGTTGCGGAATTCCTCGCGCTTGCTTTCAACGACGCTCTGGGGAATATGATGAGCTCGGAAATCTCGACGGAATTCATCCCAAGTGATAACACGTCCACCTCTGGAAACCTTGTACTGCTGAAACCATTCTACCGCTTGATCTTTGAGTTGGAAGGAAGCGAACTTGACAAAGTCCTCAGGCCTGACGCTACTGCACTCGAAATGCTTGCACAGATCCACTAGCCAATCGTCAGCATCGGTTGCCTCAACACAATTGCTGAAAGTCTTTGGCCCGTTAGCAAGGAACTGGTTGAGTGTAGCAAAGTGATTTTGATTGTTGCCTTGATTCCCTTGGTTGCCTTGATTGCGCTCTTGAAGAATTTTCATGATCAACTGTGTGTTTGCATTGGTTGCAGCCATCACAGCTTGCTATGCCTCCAGAGGAGGTGGAGGTGGTGGCGGATCAGGATTCAGAGTCGTGCGCGTTGGAGGAGCCATCCTGAAGAGGTTGACATCCATTAGCACATTAATAGACAAATATTGAAGCTGAATCCAACGGAATGATAATTGCAACATATAGTCTTCACATCCGAACAAAATGAACGAATGCATTCCTCTTGAAATGGTCACATATCCATAAATTGCGAAGCCACTTAGAATTAAGGTAGAGAAATAAATCAACAAGGTACGGATCAAGAACGAATAATCAGTAAGAAATCCCAATCTCAAACCAATATCCGTGGAAGAAGAACTAGAGCTACAAGAATTTCCACCTATGAAACTCCCAAACCTTTCCGGTTATGCAATCAGGTGTTGGGGATACAGGGGAAGCATAATATCTCACCCAAACTAGCAAATCCTACATCCAGCTGTATCCATCCTTCAACACATAACCAAGAAATCTTTGGAAACCATCTAGCTCAACCTTCGAAAAGCATCCGTTATACAAGTTATGGTGATACTCCCGAACTGCCGCCCCAGTACTGGGTGGCATCGAGGTTATCTCACCAATGAACTGCATAAAAGAGATCTTCGATGTCGGCGTACTAAACTCAGGTATTCCAGAACTGCAACGATAAAATTATGACGACAACACCTCAGAGCTCAACTCCCCAGGACACTTCCACTAAACCCCTGACAGGAGGCACCAAGACAATGTTCTCATCATAAAACCATCGGAACGATTCCAAGATACCCGCGTGATCCTAAATTTTTTTTTGTGAAATTTGAGGAGAGAAGAGTCAAAACTCTATGTCAGGATGCCTTACCAGAGCGATGAGGAGACTGGGAAGTAAAAAGAATTCCTAAACTCTCTGATATATAATTTCTAAATGACTCAAAACATTTTTCTAGACACAACTCGGCCGCTAAAAACGATCAAGCAAAGGGGCTCCTAAGGTCGGGGAAGGCTCTGATACCAACTTGTAATATCCTTGATGCGACTATATCTCCCACGTGCCGAGGCACGACTTAGAGCCATAATCGCATTGAAGGCATATGTCGCAAGTTAGGCAATCTTCACAACATCCCATGTAATATAAATCATAAAGGGGAGATAACATAGTTGGCTTACACTCGCCACGTCAATCAAGTACATAAATAACATTACATCATCCAAACAATCATGGCCCGACTACGGCGCCAAAATAAAAGATAACCCAACATGCGACATGGTCCCGGTCACCCCCAATTGGGCACCACTACTGATCATCAGGAAAGGAAACATAGTAACGTTGAGAGTCCCCGTCAAACTCCCACTTGAGTTCAAGCGTGTCACCTGGAGCGGAATCATCAGGCCTGGCATCTGGTGTTATAGTAATCTGTGAGCCACAGGGACTCAGCAATCTCGCACCCTCGCGATCAAGACTATTTAAGCTTATAGGTAAGGAAAGGTGAAATATATGTGGAGCTGCAACAAGCGACTAGCAAAATATGGTGGCTAACTTATTCGCAAAAGAGAGCGAGAAGAGGAGGCAAAGCGCGAGCGAGAAACTAGAGAGCAACCTGCGCAAACATTACTCCAAAACTGTGTCCGCTTCCCGGACTCCGCTGAGAAGAGGCCATCACGGTAACACACTCAGTTGATTCATTTTAATTAAGTTAAGGTTCAAGTTATCTACAACCGGACATTAACAAATTCCCATCTGCCCATAACCGCGGGCATGGCTTTCGAAAGTTTAAATCCCTGCAGGGGAGTCCCAACTTAGCCCATCACAAGCTCTCACGGTCCACGAAGGAATAGACCTCCTCCCAAGACGCTCCGATCAGACTCGGTATCTCGGTTATTCAAGACACTTCGACAGGTTAAAACAAGACCAGCAACACCGCCCGAATGTGCCGACAAATCCCGATAGGAGCTGCAAATATCTCGTTCTCAGGGCACACTCAGATGAGCCATACGTCGGGTAAGCCAGCCTAGAGTTGCCCCTGGTAGCCCCGGACATCGCTCGGTGGGACCAACACTCAGAGGAGCACTGGCCCGTGGGGGAGGGGCTAAAATAAGATGACCCTCGGGCTCCGGAAACCCAAGGGAAAAGAGGCTAGGTGGCAAATGGTAAAACCAAGGTTGGGCATTGCTGGAAAAGCTTTAATCAAGGCGAAATATCAAGGGGTTCCCATTATAACCCAACCGCGTAAGGAACGCAAAATCCGGAAACATAACACCGATATGACGGAAACTAGGGCGGCAAGATTGGAACAAAACACTAGGCGAGAGGCCGAGCCTTCCACCCTTTACCAAGTATATAGATGCATTAAGATAACATGGAAATATAATGATATCCCAACAAGTAAATAAATGTTCCAACAAGGAACGGTCTCCAATCTTCACCTACAACTAGCAATGCTATAAGAGGGGCTGAGCAAAGCGGTAACTTAGCCAATCAACGGTTTGCTAGGACATGGTGGGTTAGAGGTTTGACATGGCAATTTGGGAGGCTTGAAAGCAAATGGTAGGCATCGTAGCATTGGCATAGCAAAAGAGCGAGCAATCTAGCATAGCAAAGATAGTAGTGATTTCGAGGGTATGATCATCTTGCCTGCACAGTTGTCAGAGTTGACTGGATCCTCGAAAGCAAACTCAACGGGCTCCTCATTAGCGAACTCGTCTCCCGGCTCTACCCAAACAAGACAAACAAGCAACAAGGACAAAAATCAACCACGTGCAAGCCAAACAACATGATGCGAAGATGGTATGCTATGCGGGATGCGATGCGGGATGCATATGCAAGATGTGACAGGGAATGCATGAACCTGGCCTCAACTTGGAAATCCAAGTGTTCCACTGTAAAGATGAGATGAAATCTCTTGAAAACGATATAAAGAACGCCGGAATCGGAGTTACGGTTTGGAAATGGCAAGCGATTCAAAAATGACACCGGCCTGCGATTTACCGCAAGTAGCCATCTAAATGCAATGAGATGAACATGCTACAGCACTCAAACATGACAAGAAAATACATGGCAGGGATGCATTCATGATGCTTAACAAAAGTCTAGCACTGAGCTACGGCCAATTCATCCATTAAAAGGTTCAAACAAGCATGGCAAAAATGCATATGACAAACACATCTCAGACTTAGTGAAATTAACACTTGTCTGGAATTTCAGATCAGGTAGCACTCTTCGGAGCAACAAAACTACATGCTACAGGACCTGAACATTACAAAGTAAAGCATGGCATGGAGCTACTCAAAGAGCTTAACAAAATTCCCTTAGTGACCTTGAGCCAAAAGGGATCAGCAAATACAATTGCAAGCATGTGAACATAGCAAAAACATAATCAGTTTTCAGACTTAGTGAAAACTGGCACATGCTGAAATATAACTCAAGTAGGCATGTTTATGAGCTCGATGCACTCACTAAGGTGCAAGTAATGAAAAGCTAAGCATACATCCATCAAGAATACACAAAACACAAGCTACACATGGCAAGAACAATAGCATAGCAATGCCCGGATCAACCACAACATCATCGGCAAAATTGCAAACAAGTTGACAATCTACCCAGATTCACAAAGTGGCAAAAGTAGAGCTCGATTGACTCAAGCTAGGGTGCTCCATAATTGCAAACAAAGACATGGATGGATTGAGCACTACAATATTAACAAAACATTCTTACTGATCATGCTCAAAAGAGGCACGGATCACTAGGAAACAACATGAACATATGACATCATGAGATAGACAGATCGAGGACTTAGTGGAATTGCTAAGTCCCTGAAATCAGAATTAACAAGTGCACCACTTTGCAAGCTCGTGCTAGTCACCACACACATCATAAAAATACATGGGTTGCACCTCTATAAAGATGACAAAACCCTTAACAAAACATATGTAGAACTCATGGGCATATTATGCACACAATAATCATGGCAAAAATGACAAAAGGCTAAATGGAGCAGCAGATCTGACAATTATGTCAAGTAGCCTCCTTCTATCAGCATTTCGGGCATCAAGATGAACACAAATGAAAATGATGCAATGGAATGAAATGATGTACTATCTGATATGAACATTTTGATATGCTATATGCATGAATCGGAGCTACGGATGCAAAGTTACGATGCTATGAACATGAGCACTTGAAACTGAAAATCGGGGACTTAGTAGAAAAAAAACACCTCCACGCCCGGCACGCAAAACGAGGCGGCAGCGCTGCTCGCCGGAGATGACGAAGACGGCGGCGGCCGTGGTCGGCAGCGGTGTATCCGGTTCTCCCGCGGCCGGATCCGGCCAGAGGCGAGGTCGGGGACGGCGGAGGTGCGGCAGTGGGCCTCGCGGTGGGCTTGGGCTGCAGGCGCCGGCGAGCTCCGGTGGCGCCGGGCGCGGCCGGCTCCGGTGGAAGGCGGC